>NW_005054328.1:1974294-1992191 GCF_000277835.1 Geospiza fortis | reverse complement strand
GGGGGGAGGGAAGATACAAAATAATAGTATTCTAAAAGAGAAATGCTGACATTATCATAGAATCATGGAATGTTAAGGGGTTGGAGTGGGCCTTAAAGATAATCAAGTCCTAACCTAACCCCATCCTTTTTCTCTCATATACCAGTTTTGTACTGTAACCTTGGTCTTGATGTAACTGATCTCAATGCTAAAGCTATTAATTGGATCCTCAATTCTGTTGAATTTTCACTCAACTATTCTCCTTAACATGTATATAATCCATGATTTATGACTCTAGATCCTACTACCCTCAGTCACAACACTAAAATGCCCCAGAGTTCACATGAGCAAACCAGACTCCTGACATCAGAATCATGCCAGATGAACCTGCCCTTCCTTAACTTCTACTTTTCACAACTTCCTTTGGCTCACAGCTGCAGTCTCCCTTCCCTGATGTTGCTCCAGTCTGCTCCTCTGTTATGACCACGCGTGCTACAGTTTTGATCCCTGCTCTCTCTGATGATTTGACATTCATCAAGGATAACATTTTGCCAAGCACCACCCAATTATTCAGATTTTGCTTTAACAGGTGATTGCTAATGACAACTTTGCATATACTAAAACAAAACTAGGACTGAGAAAACGTAGTATTAATCCCCGTTTGCGGCATATTCTCTCTTTTTCCATCTCTCAGCTAAGAATGAGACAGCAACTGCCAAGGGAACTCTACATTAACAATATCTCCCCAGTCATAGACTAGCTAAACTCAAGAGTACAGCAAGCCTGGCCACACACTTTTTTCCCTGGACTGTATTTCAGTTCCAGAATGTTCAGGGTGAAATAGATCACCCTTCATACCAGCCTCATGACTACAGTAAAATCGTATATGCTGGCTATACTCCGAACACCCCACTACTTTGTTTCCCTTAATTTTCCACCCTTTTTCTTTTTTTGACAGAGCATAACCTAGTATCTCTAATTGGTTAGAACATGTGGTCAAGAGAAACAGCACTGTGTTCCTACAACTCCAAGTTCTAAAGTAAAATGGCATGTTGTACATGGAGAATTCCACAAACCATCTAATTACATCAGCCAAATTAACAAATATTCATTAGGGGACTCAGTTTCTTTGACCACCTGTGCATTTACAGCCTATCAAAAAAAGCAAAATGAAAAAAATATTTTAATGACTTTATGGAACATTAAAACAATAATTAATAATAAATTATTTCTTAAACTACTTACCTCTAAGAAATATTTCTAAATTTTCTGAAAATTAGTCATCAATGATAACCAATGCACAGAAAGTATAAGAGACAAAACAGGAGATTGCAGCACAGACAGATTTCACGCTGCTTATTCAGTTTTTTTAACTTTCATTCTACAACTTTTTTGAAGGTGGTTGGTTTTACTTTTTCCAGTAAATAAATAACCATTACATGGACAAGATGTTCCCAAAATGCCACATAGCAGTGAACTCTAAAGCAATTACTAATCACATTTATTGTAAGCCCTAATATTGACATTATCTATTTTGCCTTACATCAGAAAACTGTGAACCTTCATCTGTATACATACTTACAGTGCTGTGAAGCTTCTCAAGAAGCAAATTTAACTGAGTCTGTAAAAGAAAACAGGTATTTCAAGAGCCTTACCATGGCATGAACAGAAATATACACACCAGATAGAGGTACAGCACTACTGCATGCATGTTCATTGTTAGTGAGACAGAACTGATAAACCAAACATTCACCAATTTTAATAGACAAAATCATGCAAGTGTGCATGAATGGCCCTGAGGAAATTGCTTGTATTTAATTGTACAACAATACTGCATGGACTAGTCACTTATTACAACACAGTTATCACAAAAAACATGCACGTCCATTTGGGAAAATAAAAAATAATGACTATGTAATAAAATTATATTAAAAAATTAGACCAATCAGCAATAATTTTTAAAAAACACACTGAAAATTTGTGAAATCCCAAATTTAATCTGTAACAAGCATTATTTGTGTGTTACATAATTAACACAAAGCATGTTCCCAGGCTTTCCTTCTGGGTTGTTTTTTTTTTTATGTTATGTCAACATTAACCTGCAATGATCTATTTCTATTTCCAAACTTCCAACTTTTTAATTCTCTATTGATGACAAAAAACTACAATTTTAAAATTACACTTGCGGAGGTTACATTTAAATATACTGTGATGAGAAAAGCCTGTAATACTACTATTATTTGGAGTCAAGTTTTCAGGATAACCAGAGACTTAAACCTACCAGAGAAAACAATTTAGAGTTGGTATTGAAAGTAGTTGGTAGGGACTTAAAATATTCCAAAACCACATCAGAAAAACAGCAATATTTTTATTTTAGAGGTGTGTCTGGTTTTTTGTTTGTTTGGTTTTTTTTTTAACATAAATTACTGCTGGGCCAGCCTTTCTAGTTTATTAGCAAACTTTAAGTATATAGACTGCAGCAATACAAAATTCAGTATGTCCCAACGTATTCATTTTCAACACTGGAAGCAAAATTCAAAGGATCTGACTTTTGACTAAATTTTTTTTAGCCAGATCTTTCAATTACCTTGAATCCAAGAAACAAGATCTGTATGGGTAGTGTGCATCACCTACAGCTGCCAGCTGTCCCTCTGGTAGATAAAATTGGTTTGGGATTTTTTTAACTTAACATGGATGTGGTTAGAAAGAGTGCCACAAGAAGCATGACAAACACTAATAACCTCCTGCTCAGTTCTCACTTACACATACTGTTTATATTTCAACTTGATCATAATAATTATGTTTTCTTAAGCCAGAAACGCTTAAGTTTGCAAGAGACAGACTAATTTCCATCAACAGAATACATTTCTGCTTGACGAAAAATACCCCTTCCTTATACTCAGTGATTTGACAAGAAATAAGCCAGAGACATTCTCAGGTGAACTTCTCCAACAAAATCTGTATATGAGCAAAACATATTGCTAAAACTACTGCTCTTTGAATTGTCACAATTTAATTCATTAGCATAAGGTAAAATCATCTCAAATAATCTTGAAGAGATCCAATGATAAATTAATCATTATTTTCTCAACTGATTAATGAGAATTGATTTTAATTAGTTATAAGGAAGGGATGTGTGAAGGATTTCATAAAGAGAAGTCCCTGCAACATCATCTAATAATTTATATAAATTAGAAGAAGTTCTAATTTCAGTAGTTCAGAAGACTGACTTACAAATTAATGCACAAAGAATTCTTAATCTTAAAGAGATGAAACATATAGTAAGATAAAAAACCTTATTTTGATGTCATCTGAAGTGAAATATTCAAGGCTATTAGTGTTCATCAGCATCACATGCTGTGTCTGGGAAGGTAACACTAAATGAATTACTGGAAGTAACACATACATTCAAAATGCCATGAAACTTGAAAACATTGAAAGAATTATAGATTGATGGGCCAGATCCAAGAAGGACATTAGTTGTGTTCTAGGTGGAGAGGTGAATACCAAAGTAACAAAAGGAAATCCAAAAAAGTTCCCCACAAAATTTCTGCTTCACTTTAAAAATGCCTCCCTTTTAATTCACCTCTCCTTGGGCAGTGGTATAATGCACAAGACTGCACCACCGAACATCGGGTGCTAAATCCGAGAGAAACGGAAAATCCAGATGGAACAAAGAGGAAACTACCTCAAAAGATCCCCCAGTTGATTTCATTTTTAAAATACAGTCCTAAAAAATTGTGGATCCTAGCTTCATTTAAAGCAGACTCATGGCTGCAGGGTTTGCTCAGGACATGGCTTATCTGTATGCAACTTTTCAGACTACCTGGTGATCATGTATTTTATATTAAACCAATTGCTGCACTTTAATTCAACAACTACTATAGAATAGGAAGGAGTTAAAAAGACTCATCAGAGCAAAACTCAAGAGAGCAGTCTGCCCAATTCCCAGTTAAATGCCAAAACCACCACCTTACAAGTCAGGCCCTGTATTCTTTCTGGCACCATAAAAATTTTATTTCTGGCTACCTAACCAAACAACTCCAGAAAGGTGTAATGAGAACACCCTTTGTCAGACTAACCAATATCTTGGTGTCCACTACAGGAAATAAAATAGCCATAGAACACAGAATACAGTATATACCTGAAGCAGAATACTATTGCTATAAAAAGCAAGTGTGCTGCTACCATATCCTTCCTGTTCTTCAGCCCCTGCATCTTTAGAGAACAGGTCCAAATGCTAGCCACAAAATATGATTATGAAAGAAGGAATTTATCTTGCAGTCCTGATCCAGTACTTAACCTTGATATGGAGCAGAAATGCAGAAACACTCTTTTGCTACTGGCAGGGTCCCACTCTATGTGCAGGTTTTTTGGATTATCTAAGATACTTGCATTCCCCAGGGACTGTGTAAGGAGTCTAGCTAGGAACATGAGGTGGGTTTTAGTGGCCCTAGGTAAGACAGCATACCAAAACTGTTTCAGCACTTGACTTGAAGGCATACAAATCCTTCATTGGATCTGGCCCAGATGTGTTGAAAAGAGCTCTTGCTGAATTTGCTGCAGCTCTACCAACTGTAAATCCACGAGACTGAAAAATTTACCTGCAGCCCACGATGTGCCTGCTTTTCATCTCTTAATTCCCCTATTGTTCTCTTTCTAGCCATCCTGAGCTGGAATAGTCCAGCTAAAATAAAACTGCTGAATGAGAAAAGGATGCAGAAAACATTTGGAGAAGACAAGGTTTGAAAGTCAGCTTTACAACATCAGAAGAAAGGAGAAAATGAGGAGAAGCATCAGATTCAGGTATGGGGAAAGGAAACATTCAGCACAATGAATACCTGCCTGTGTAAGCCATGACTAAGTATATATTTCAGAAAAGAAAAAACTATGGTTAGATTAGGCACTGAATTTCGAGACTTTGGCCAACTGTAGGGAATCAATACATCTTCTAGAAGGTATAATTACAATCGGATGGAAGAACACATTTTGTCACATCTAGAAAATTTTAAAGTCCACAGAATCCAAATTTACATCTCAAAATCTTTTGAATAAAGACTTCTATGTGACTTTGAAAGATTCTGACCTAAAAATCACTGTATAATCTCTGTAAGGACTATTATGGAAGATACTTTTGACAGAAATGCATAGCATGTAGCTTAAAATGCCAGTTTCTTATAATTCAACAGAATTATAATTATTTTCTTTCAACAGAAGAAAACCATCTATTTAACCAAATTTTCTTCTGAATCTCAAGTTACTGCTAGTTCTCCCAACCTTAGGCTCTATTTAATTCAAGTAACATAAAACTGGCATATATTACAAGAAGATAGGACTCTTTACTCAATGATTTTACCTTGAATTTGTTACCCACACTGATGAAACTGAGTTTTCCAGCTTTTTGTTTGGGATCCTTGTTGTTGTTAGTGTTGGCTTCAAACAACTCTCGAACAAACTTGTCCTTGGATTCACATATAAGAGATTGAAGAGACATGTGCAAAGCATCATTGTTTTTTTCCACAAATTGCATCTGAAAAGACAACCCAAGAGATAAAAGCACATTTGTTTTACTGTCCAAGATACTTCAGTCTAATTAGAAAACTAAAGAAAATATAGTTACATACTTAATTCAAAAATCAGCAAGAATACATGGGGTAAATATAAATATATTATTTCGAACAACTTTTCAGCTGGATACACAAAACTCTAATGCCAGAGAGAAAAGACATTCTTAAATTTGAAGGATGTTGTTGGGATTATGAAACCCAAAGAAAGATTTGGTGCCTTTAAAGAGATCAGTTGTTTTTTTGTTGACTTCCACTTCCAGCACTCAGCACATCATCACCTGGGAGTTCTGAGAAGCTTAATTCTTCACTGCTTGTAATATCACTTAAGATCTATCGTGAAATGGGAATTAATGTGCACACTTAAACCCACACAGTTTGGAAAATGAAATGAAAACAGGTTATTTTAGAAGTACTATGACTATTTATGAACACTTGATTTATTAAAACATATTGCCACTTCCTACAAACTTTATATATCTGGTTTATTTGAATTGGATCACTAACTTTGAGAAGAACAATACATTACAGTGAAACTCAAGAGGTCAATACATTAGTATCCAATTTCCCATTTACAAAATCCTCAACAGCTTTTGGTGCAACTTAGTAGAGACTTTGATATTAATGAACAGAAGATGCCAAGACTGCTTTGAAGAAAATGCCAGATATCCCACAAAAGGGTGGGATTCTTCTTTGATAAGAATCAAAGGACTAACACAGGCCTCCAAAGTTTCCTTGGGCCATGAAGACACAAGAGAGGAATATGTATGCAGCCAAGTAACACAAGTAGTGTCCTTCATACATGCTGAAGTTATACAGACCAACAAAGCCTTATGGATCTTCATTTTATCTTAAACTTTCATTTTTGAAAATTGATGGTCTAGATACCGGCTTCAGGTCTTACAGTGTTTTTGTACAATAAGTAATAGTCAAAACAGCACAAGAATCTGGAATGTATTTTGAGGGTAGCAATTTCAGGTATTTTGTATTTTTACACGCATGAGTCCATTGCCAGTAGAAACGGAAAACACAACGTATGATGGGGACTGTGTACAAGGATAATCATGCTTCCAAAAAGGTACTCTTCACTAACAATACTTTTATATCATATAGTTAATCCTCTCCCCAGGATGTAAACACCTTTTGATGCAAAATTTGCAATAGGCTGTGAATCAATATATTTAATACTGACAACATTACCTATAGATTTGAAGCAAACTTTTACACAAAACACATGTCATTAAAATGGGCTGTAACCTGAAAAGTTAAAAGAAACTGTCAATTCTGTCAAATATGCAAAAAATTAGTTTCAAAGTTAAGACATATCAATGTTTGAACTTCTGATCACAAGAAATTCTGTCATTTAAGCTATATGCACTGAAAAAATATAAATGTTCTACAAAACACAATAAACATGGTGTTCCATAGATAAAATTACCGTCTCATAGCATACTGCTCCCGCAAAGTGTCGGATAATGAAGCCTTCATCATCTCTGATGTTTCTGTGAACGGCCAATTTAGACTTTCTAGGAATCTGGAATTAAGAAGTTGAATTACAAAGAAGTATTGCAATGGAGACTAAGAAAAAGTTTATTCTTAGAACACCACCATGATCTGCCAGGAGCACTAAGTGCTAAAATCATATTTCCTGTAAACACAATTGTGCTGATCATTACCATTCCTGTCCAAACCATGATGGTCTAAAAACCCAATTTCAAACTCTTCCACACTCTTAAATACATTGCATTCAAAATACATGTCACCAGGATTGCTAATACCAGCCAGTTCATTTTGGTTGCGCCTTTAATCAACACCTCCTTTATCATAAATTTGACAGCTGATGAAAAACCTTGTTATATGAATAGGATTAGACTGAAGCTCAAGATATGGCTTTAGATGGTATATCTTAACAGGCAAGCACCCAGCTGATCATACACATACTACCAGAATGTTTCATTGCACACCAATTCAGGCAAGCAGGATTAAGTGGAAACTTAACACAAAGTAAATGGATGACAATTTTGGTAAATGGATTTTAAATGATGGCTTCCTTTACTCACATTTTTAGGCATTTTTTTAAATTTCAATGCAATTCATGGACATAAATTTCAACAATTTGCCTTAATCTGCCAAACAGTGCTGTATGTTAAAAAATAAGCAACAAAAAAATTTTCCTAGTATGATTCCTATATTCATCTCTGAAGTGCTAGCTAGACATTAGACATGAGTCAAATGCTCTCCAAAGCAAGAAATTTTTTTACAATAACAACAAAATGACTCATCTGATATGAAACAATCTAAATTAAAATGCGTTTTTACTTCCTTTTCATGTTTTACATGTTAAAAAACTTCAAATGCAAGTCAAGAATATGGCTTTAGTTTCAGACGGATATTAGAATTGCTTGAAGTCTTCAGTGAACTTTTCATCAAATATAATCACCAAACTTGTCCTTAACAAAGAAGTACAGACTGTGCAGACTGGGCGGTATGAGATTTCTTGTGAAAGATTTTCATTACATTGAAGTGTTACTATCAACTGTTCCAAGAACTGTTTCATTAAAACAAGACAGACAACAAATATAAACCTACCGAGAGCCTGAAATGGTCCTTGTGTTTTTGATGCACAACTGAAGTAAAATGCTGGTCACTTGGTTGGGGAAGACGATTTTCTTCATCCAAAATATCCAGTACACCTACTAATTTTGCTTCAATCAAATCTGGTAATAAAAAACCCCATATATTTATGGAAATTGAATATATCAACTTGTATCACCTTTGAACATTACACTCCTAAATGCTGCTGATCTGATTCTCTACAAAAGTACCTATGGAAAGCCATTAAACAAAATACAAGAAGTCATGGCAAATCATTTCTGTAGATCTTAACAGGTATGTATAGGATATCCATCAAATCTAGAAGTTTTAAGCTTGTGGAACATGGGAGAAAATATCAGGAACCAATTGTTTGATTTTAACTCTTGATCTCAAGCTGAAATTAGCCATCCAAAAAGTGCCTAAGTCTTCTTACAGTATGATCCTAGGTCAGGCTTCAATTGCTGGGGGAGATTTTTAAGCTTTTCATACACATTTCACCACGTGTCAAAACTAAAAGTTTAATATTTCCATTTGATAACACGACCCAGTGAGAAGTAGAAATTTGTTTTAGGAAAGGCAGACCAGAATTTAGCATACAGTGGTGGTTTCACAACTTTTAACAACTGAATTGCCTTGACCTCTCACACACATATTCCAAAGCCCTTGAAAGCTGACACAGAAATTCATGCTCTTGAAGCTATTAGACACAAAGTCACAGTTTTGCATTTTTTTCCATTCTCTATAAAACTGCTCTTTTAAGAGGAATTTTTACTACAAACTTTTTCCTGTGGAAAGGATGAAACTGCTATGCTTGTACTGCAGAAATGCCTATGAACTCTTAAGACTGTGAATTGAATGAGGCAATATATAAAACCATATAATTACTAGTGCTATGCATATTTCACCTCCTCTGCTTGAAGGTTTTTTCCCCATGACAGTAACAAAAAGCTTGACAATTCAAGAAGTACATACCTATACAGTCCTGATTATCTACATAACGAACTTCATTAACCCCCAGGCCTTCTTTTTGGTAAAGTTCTTGTTCCTAAAGTAATTGAAAAGAGAAAACACCACTCTTAATTTTTTTTAACTGAAAAAAAAATCCAGGAAAAAAATTTTTAAATCAAGGAAAAGCATTTTTAAAAAATATAGCATGAATCAACACACATTTGAGAATTTTCTTATACAGCCTAATGTATTCCAACTTTAACACCTTAATGATAAGCCTGTTCAAGTCAATATGTTCATTAGGTATTAGCAGTTATCCAGTCCCTGGATAGGTCATTGCTGGTTTTCAAAAATCCACGTTCTTTTCTGACACAACCAGATGTCATATAATATGGAAACAGTATATCAACTGATTTTTTTTCAAACATAATGTGTAATCTTATGAAAAGCGGTGCTACTTAAGGCATCTCTTCAGCAAAAAAAACCCAAAAATTCCTCAAACAGTAAAAAACCAAATCCTCAAATATAACATTAAATATATCATACCTCTTTCAGAATTCTTTCATTAAAAAATTGCTGCAGTTTTTCATTACAGTAGTTTATACAGAATTGTTCAAAACTGTTGTGTTCAAAGTACTCTGAAAGACAGAAGTTAAACTTTTATGATAAAACAGTGTTCCAAGAGTTTAAATTAAATAGTAAATAAGAGACGCTTCACAGTGCTAATATTTAAAGATGTGTTCAGATCCATAGCCATTTCTTTCAGCAAAATGAAATTTTTTACAGATTTCCAAGTTGTACACAAGCCATCTACAAATACTGCAGCAGATAATATTTCTAAGATAAATGACAGACAGTTGGCAGCAAACCAAAGCAAGATGCTACCAGACAGCAAAATTGTACCAATACACCCTCATGCATCTATGATACAACAGGCTGGCAGTAGATATCAAAACTCTAAAGACCTGAAAACCAAAGGCTGTTCCCCTGGACAACCTTGGCAGGACTAGAGCACATCACAAAACATGCCCTGTTTTGAATTTTAGTGAGTCAAAGAAGCAAAAAGCAAAAGCTTTACAAGAACCATCAACACCAAAAAGAAAAACCCTCCTACTCTTCATTACCGAATTTGTTATTGAATCTTTGGTGGAAAAAAGTGACAACTAGAAATTATTTTAGGTATACTTACCAAAACCAGCTATATCTAGAACTCCAATGAAGAAAGAAGAAGTTTCAAATGGAAAACACTGGTTTACCCTTTTCACTACATGATCAAACAGATGACTGTACATGGTTTTAGCCAAGGCATCACGCGCATTGTTTGCTTGTTCCACTTTCAAGGGTACCCTAAAAAAACAAGATACAGATCTTATTTTTCAGAATTCCTTACTGTGAAATGCTGAGATTAGACTCTAAACCTAAAAACAGCCTGTCCAATACCATAAATTAGGACCTAAAAACCTTCCCTAATCTCTAGGCCAAGGCAGGAAACAACCTTGCCAAGTTAGATTATCTTTGCTGTAAAAAACAATAATGTTTTGCTAACATCAGTCGAAGTGAGATTCAGATGCTTTCATAATTGTTTATTAAATAATTAGAAACTCTACCGACAGTTTCCAGAGAAAGATATTTAAACTATATACAACACCATCTATAAAAATATTTCTACTATTTACTTATTCTAACATAACTATTTGTTATGTTAGAATAAAGCCTAAAGTTCAGTTTTTGCTCTGACATCTTTTCTGCTCCTCACCCCATCACACTAGTGAGGAGGCTGAGGGTGAACAAGAAGCTGAGAGGAGACATAGCTGGGACAGCTGACCCCAACTAACCAAAGGGACATTCCCTATCATATGGCATCATGCTCATCAATAAAAGCTGAAGGAAGAAGGGGGAAAGGGGAATGATTCAATGAATTTAAAATTTTGTCTTCCTAAGTAACCACAACACTTGATGAAGCCGGCTATCCTGGGGAGCTGAACACTGACCTTCCAACAGAAAGTAGAGAATGAATTCCTGGTTTTGCATTTCGTGCATGTGTAGCTTTTGCTTTACCTTTTAAACTGCCTTTATCAACAACCCATGTGTTTTCTCATTTTTACCCTTCCTCTTTTCCCTTCCACTGGCAGGGACTGAGTGGCTACAAGGGGCTGAGTTGCCAGCTGGAGTTAAACCACAACAACAGCTTATCCACATTGCATAATTTCCTTCACTTCCCAGAATTCATAAGCACTAAACTAACTAACTAATAATTACTATTTTTTTATTTCTTCAAAGATAATACTTCTGATGCAGAATCATGACAGTGATGGAGATCACTTTCTACTGTGACTGGTAAGGCATGGAACCAGAGTCACCATTCCCAAAGGACACTTGCAGCTACATTACATTTGATAGTAATTAGCTTTAACACACAATCTTGTCTTCCACTAAGTATCTATCTTATCTTAAGGTAATGAGTACTGACAGAAATCTCAGCTTATAAATAGAAGGAAGGTACCTTTGCATTCTGTTCTGATACGTTTAAGAGATCAGAATACTAATTCCTGTCAGCTGCAGACCTATTACATAATACAATATATTAAAATCATTTATGGTTTTCACTTACTTTTTTAAACAACTTGACAAATAGTTGTACTGCTAGAGGATGTATTTACAAAATGGTCCTAGTGTTCAAAATAGCAAATTCTGCCACTGTGAAGTGCAATTCTAAAGACGACACAAACCCTTGCTGCTAAATTTCACAGTATGCAGCAAACATGCATGGAAAGAAAAATGTAACCCTGCAATGCAATTTGCACAACTGAAAGTTCAGAACCACTAAACAATGCTGAAAATGCCCTGAAATAGTAGATACACAAGAGCCCCATCACAGAACTGATGTTCAAAACAAGTAGCTTTCTCTTCATGAACTTGCTTTCCCTCAGCTCTTCCTTTCTTTGGTCTGCACAAAGACAAATTAATCTCTTTCTTTCTCTTGTTTCTTGCCTGAACAGGAAAAGATAATTCTCCTTCCTCCATTTCACCTTCCTTCCCTCTCCTGAATTTATCAGCTACTTGAATGCAATGGAGAAAAACTTTGCCAAATTCTAAGTACTTTGGTAAGGCTGCAAGAAAAACCCTTGTTGGCCTTCATGCCAATTTCTTCAGCAAGGTTTCCAATGATCTAGAGTTTTGAGACCTAGGGGAAAGCACGGATGGGGTAGATTTAGTCTGTGGACAAAAATCTCTCCATGCAAACTCCATGCAGTTCCCAAATATATTCCAGAACAAATAAATTAAAAACATGTATAATTTGGCCATGGTTGACAACAACTGAGGGAGAGAGCAGGTGAAGTGACATCCATCAATTACTGTCATCCAATATGGTTACTGGTTCATAAATAAAGTAGCCTGGATTAAGTAACCCTACCTAATTAAATACTCCACATAATTAAAGAATATAAGCAGCATATTTGTAATCCGAAAAAAGCTTAAGTACAAAAAAGTTTTGAAAAAGTTTTTCCAATGGATACTTCAGTAGTATCACTAAAAAAATACATTTTGGTCAAAAATGTACTGCAAAAGAAGCTGGAGGACTTGGAATGACACAAGTTAATTTTTTTCACCTTGTAAAATAATTTAGTTTGCTATGATGGAGTCCTCTGTGAAAGTCTTCTTGGAAAAGAAGAAACTGAACAAGAGAAAAGCACAGTAGCACATTTACAGTTTAAGAGAAGCACCAGATTTTGAAACCTAACACATTATTTCTCTCTGTAAATACACTTCACATGGATGGCAAAAACATCATCCAGCAAGGTAATTATTTTGGGGTTTTGGGAGACAAGGAGAGATAGACGTAGTGCAGCTGTCAAGTCCCCCAGGCAATTCACTGCACATGATTATTTAATAAAATTCAGAGAGATTGCATTTAGCATCACCCTCCTACTGTTCCTTGTTGGCTCCACTGTGCCCAGCAGAACAAAGCCTTTGTTATACTCTGAGCACAGTGATTTCAGCTGAGCTATTTATTCACTGTGACCTATTAGGACTCACATGATCTACTTGCACACAAAACAGCCCTAAGAAAGAGAGAAATGACCAGCTCTTTGGGTTGCTGGAACAAAAAAAACCAATGTACTTGTCAAAACTCTAATACTGATAGCAGTCAAGTAGTTTCTAAACCACGCTACCAGAGAAAAATTGTGTCTATGTAACAAATGTCTAAAACAGTCCAATCCACTTTTACATGCAGTAAGCTATGTGAGAAGATGATATTGGTGTATTTATTAGAGTATGTCTGCTTTTAGATGCACAAGTTTATAAAATGCCAGGAAGAGGCTTAATGCAATAATCATTGAGATGTTGTAAGGAGTCTGCTGAACTCATTTTTGATACTCCCAAAATAAAACATGGGAAAAATAAGATCTGCTGGCATAAAAACATAGCTCCTTGTGTTTGCAGACTTTTGAAACTGCACAGTGCTAATAACACTACAGGCTTATCAGGATACATTTGCTGATCAGAAAATCTTTACAGTTTTAATCCAAAGTAAACTCAAAGCAGTAACAAAAATTAAGAAACCTTCCTTGACAGTGTCACTTGAGAAGTGATCACATGGTGTGCCTCGTAACAGTGGTAGCTTGGTATGTCCCACCAAACATTCTCAAAAGGAAAATACACAGACAAGCCTTATGTCTGTGTTACATGTACAACAGCCAAAACGAATCTGTTGTCAGAGGCTGAATCAGCAGTTCCCTGAGAGCATTTCCAGTGGGGTGCCATCTGAATCTGACATGGATACAATTTGTTCAAAGCCCTTCTGCTTCTATTTAACACTTCCACTTAAAAGGAATGTGGAATTAAGGGTATTCTCAAAAAATGGGCTCTAATAATACTGAATTAAGAAAGCAGAAAATCTTGGTAACAAGATTAGCATACAGAATTATTTTCAAGAAATTCATAATGTAAAAATCCACATGATATATTTCAGTAAAGTGGGTGGTAGTAAACTGAGAAGAATTAAAAAATGCAAATGAAAGACGGAGAATAACCAGGTAAGCAGTAAGTCAACAGAGAAAGATCAGCAATTATTGTGCATCCCAACTTGAATTAAGTTAAAAACGTTATTGACTTTCAAAACCTGCAATGTTCATATTGCCATGAATTACCATGAGTGCCATCTGTCCTGCACAATAAGAAATTTTCTACTCTTTTGTTATCCATAGTACTGATAAAGCTTCTCCTGGATGAATATATCAAAGATTTTGCTGTCAATTTAGACATGGTTTGGAAAAGAGCAAATAGTAAAAGCTCGGTCAATATTTTCCTCTGGAGATACTTTTTCCTGCAAGACTGACATCTTCCTATACATTAAGCTTGCAATGAAGGGGAAAAAAAATTACTTGTAGCACTCCATATATTCTGATAAGGCAGCAAGATGACAATGACTGAAAGTCCCCAATTTCTAGTAACTGCTGGGGGAGAGAGAGGAGGAATTTACATTTACATTGGGCGGGGATAGAAGAATTTACTCTCCAGAAATGGACTTTTGAATACACAAGTAAGCGGTTTAGATCTTGAGCTTTTAACTGAATTAAGTGAATGTGAGTAACACATCATCCTCTCACACTCCCCCAACATTATTTACCATTTGTCACTGCATTAGAATTTTTTTCATAATAATAATTTCTGTAATAAATTTCCAAAGAAATTGCAAGGAACTCAAATAAACCCCATTAATACAGATAATGATGAGTTTCATATATTAAACATCTGGTGTAATGTGAATAAAGTATTTCCAATTCACTAAAACAATCTGATTGTTTCCATAGGTTAATAAAAAGCACACCTGTATTCTTCCAAGGAGTGAATGTCCATTAGCTTCCCAATTAAAAGATTGATACATTCAGCTGAACACTGAGAATTACTTTAATGTGCTCAAAACTGCTTAGTCCAAGTTCAGTTTTTGATGTGAGCTCCAGAAAATACTCAACACAGAAAACTAAATGTTAAAACACACAATTCAGTTGCAGGTATCTTAGCTAGCATCCCTGACAGCTTGCATGCTGACATGGATCAATCTCAGCAAGAGAAAATTTGTGGTAGAAGCTAGAGGTTTTTCATCAATAAAAGGTAACTGCATTGTCATTTTCATACAACTCAGTTTTGCAAGAGTCATAAATTTCATGGTTTTGAAATGTTATCACCAGTACCATATTTATACATGCTCTTTGCCCTTAATTCTTCTCCATGTGCATACAGAAAGGAATCATTATCTCGCTTCTGTGCCTAGGAAGTTACCTGGATAATAGCTTCAGAAAAAAAAAATTAAAAAAAATAAAATGACACACTTTCTATCCATGTTTTTGTGAAACATTATTTACAGTCAAGATTAAATGTGTGTTTACCAAAACCAGCAAAAAGCAGCAATTTCTGGATTACCATTTGCAGGGGTGTTTTTAAAGTTAAAACTTGATCTCAGAAGAATTACATATGACAAACACAAGGACAGTGATCACTGAGACATTAAGAAGGGCGGCCATCCTGCCCTCTAATTTAAGCATCCTAGCCCTAATTATTACAGGGCAGCACTCACGGGAGCACTGCGCAGCCCTCAGGAGAAAGATTCAAGCGTCTTCTGAAAGACTCCAGGCACCACACTGACATCCCTTGATAGAGTGTATCTGATAAATGATTTAGCATATCAAATTTGCTGTGCAGGCTGTGGATTTAACCGGCTGACTGCTATACTTTCTTTGGCCACACAGCGTACTCACTAACACACGAGAGATTTTATACAGCACAGGAGTTACTTTTTCAAAGTGCTGTAAGTCTGCTAGCCTTCAGCACTGTGATTTCTGTATGACCAAGAGGGTGCACCTGGGATCGGTGAGCCATTAAAATAAGCGCTTTACACAGCTGCGCTTGGTGCGAGCGCATCTCATTCCGCCACTCACTTGATGACCGTGCCCTTGGCGCCCCCTGCCGTGGTGAGCATGACGCGCGAGGTGAGGCTCCCGCGCAGGTCGTCCTCGTCCAGGCCCAGCAGGGCCGCGCAGCGCTCCAGCGCCGCCTGGCTCCGCGCGCGCGGCGTGCAGCCCCCTGCGGACACACAGCGTCAGCAGCAGCCCTCAGGGAGTCACCGCGGCCTCTGCACGGCACCTCAGAGCAGCTCGGTGCCAAGAGGCAGCTCACAGAACCCAGGGAACTCCCTCAAAACAAACACAAAAATAACATCTCGCCCAAAAACTACACATGAAATTCGGTATTTCTAGAACACTTTCCAGGCTGCTTGTAGGGAAGAACTACCCCAAAATGGAGAAGTGCTAACCCCTACAAACTAACTCTAGTGTCTTAAAACTTTGAACTTAGATGCTCCTGTAATCCTCCAGGCTCCCTGGCAATGCAGCAAAAGTGGCTGCTAGGGCAGGCTCCTGGCACTTGGATTTTTCAGATAAAGCTGTGTACATGTCCCAGGTAAACAGCCGGAAGGTGCAGTCCTGCTGCTCTGCACCTGCCTTGGCGCCCGGGCTCAGCCAGCAGAGATCTCCAACTGGAACACCACCCACTTTAGTAAAATCTAGCACGCACTTACATGTGTTTCCTGTTGCTTGCAGCAGAGCAGCAACAGAACTCTAGAGGGTCTTACCAGTCTCTCTCTGGTAAGAGACTGCCTGAAGCAGTTCAAATGCACACTATGTGTGTGGACACACAAGGTGAAGGAAAAACAAAACCTGTATTTAGAATTTAGAAGTTCAATATATTAATTTACATTTTAGAAGTTCCTTTACAGTTTAGAAGATCTATAATTTATTCCAGAAAAAAGTGGATCTGAATTTCAGTATTTAGAGGACATAAGTTCTCTGGTGACATTCCCTTCTCTAAACCCTGACTTTCCTTACCATCTGTGGTTCTCACTCTTCTCATTCATTTGCCCCTCAAACTCACATTTGCACCTGTTTCACTGCTTAACCTGGTCAATGCCTAAGTCACAACTCACAAAAGGCCCAAACAGGGAAGCTCTCTGGGAAGCTTACTGGTTTGAGCTACATGAGGCCACTACCCATCTCTATACCTGCATCTTCCCAGATTTATTCTCATTAATCATGTTCATTTCTGTGATCTTCATGAATATGGCAACAGCATGAACTGACACTGGGGAGGTTCTCATTTGATCCAGAGCAGAGAGAGGATAAAAAAACAAAACCAAAACAACCCATTTCTGTGCCAACCCTAAGCTACCCAATTTGAATTCAGCACTGGCCCTGATTTGACACATGGGACTGGAGCCCACCCATGATCTCTTCTGAACAGAATGTTTTGTATGTACTGTGCTGATTCTGTACTTGGGGCCAGGAGCTAGTGAACCTGACTAAGGTTACCACTCATTTAATTCATCATTCAGAACACCTTTTAAAATGTTCTTTGGTCTACTCTCTCAAACAACTGCATCAACAGCTATACATACTTGAAGCAGGACCAGGAGAAACCAATTTCACTCTGTCTTGCAACTCAAGTTAGACCTACATACTTATGTTTTGTACTAGAGTTGTATTTGTAGTACATCCAGACCCAGAGGAATCAGCCCTTCAGGAATATATGGACAGCAGTTCTCAATTTAGAGAGGCTGATTTCAGTAGTAAGGTAATAAGGACAATTCCCAAATCATTAGTTCTCCTTCATCAACCTTCATGCACATTCTGCAATTAAGTCCCAACTACACTTGTACTGCTTCATCTTGTGAGCAACGCCTTAAAATGAGGAAGTTATATTTACCTACTTTTTTGCTGTAACTTTTTTTTTCATCTCTCAAAATACTAACATGAT
>NW_005054328.1:1958639-1974243 GCF_000277835.1 Geospiza fortis | reverse complement strand
TTTCTAATTCCAAAATCTCTTTGTGATATTAGAGAGAAGTTGGACTTTAAAGCTGTCATTAAAATACAAAATGGCTCTTTTCTTTGTATTAAACTTTTCACTGAATAAGTTCTTGAACAATTTCAGGGCAACCCTATTTGCTTTCAGAGCACGTAAAGAAGTACAACTCTAAAACAAACAGGTAAACTTGACTTCAAAATGGGGTGAAGATTGAATTACCCATGAACAGAAAGAAGCTTTCAAAAGCAGTAATTCACATGAAAAGGGAATGTCTCTAATCAAAAGGCGTTTTCAGTATTTTTATGAAAAACAGTTTCTATTTTCATCTAACCTGAAGTACTCCCAGCTTCCTCAAAATCGATATTTCCAAGGTGAAGGACACCAGCCACTACTCTAAAAAGATCAAGTTTTTCTTCATCATCCAGCCCAATCTTTTTCATTGCTGTGCACATTCTGTTGAAATCTCCATGATCATCTAACAGTGGATCCTTCAAGGAACCTTCTTTAAGATACTATAAAACACGAAAAACCAAAAATTCTATGTAAGTCCTTTAAAGTAAATGTAAGCAAATATTTCCAGTCAAGAATAAGTCATAAGGAAAAGCATACAAAAGCATGCCAAACTAAGTAGATTCGAGTTCTTCATACAATATAGGCTTCACAAGAACCTTAATTTATTTTAAATTGTTGATACTTGGAAGCATGATCTTCAAACTTAAATTTCACAGCAAACTTCAAACTATCTTCAGAAAGCAGAAGCTAGAGAGAATGTGACTGCTAAGGACAGGGGAATATGAGCTAATGAGCAGGGGGAAGGAAGACTTTGTCTAAGGGCGCTATTGGAGCATTTAATACAAAGGAATCCTTCTAGCCCCAAGCAGCTGAAAGAAGATGGAGGTCCTTGCAATAGGATGACAGAAGGACAGGAGTACAGGACAAATCAGAACCAGGAGAGGAGAGTTATCTCTATTATAAACAGGCTTATTTAGAGAAATATACCAGTTAACTTCTTGGTGTAATTAAGAAACATAAAAGTTGTTTGCAGTGGTCTATGGCTTATAAGAATAATAGCTATGTTCTGAAATACTAATTTAACATTTTGCTGATTTTTCAAATTTAAATACATTGAAAGCTATTTTAGCTACAAACCAGTTTAAATAGTAGAAAGTAACACACCTGCATGCAATCAAAAAACTACATGAACATGCACAGACTGAGCTATGGTTGTACACTTGTTTTTAAATGTTATCAATTAAAAAGAATAATTTACTAAATGAAAGCCTTGTTAGTGTCAAATAAGCTACCATGACTTTTTCAAAACCAAACACCACATGCATCTGAAAAATTCACTTCACACAACATGTAGGCACATCAATAACATTATACTACATGTTAATTATGTAAAATGATCACCTCATCTTCCTGATAAGGAAAACACAAAAATAATTGAAGTATTAATTGACTATTCCAGCTACTTTTATTTAAAAAAACAATCTTAATATTCTTAATAAAATGACAGCAAATACTAAACTTCCAATTTAAAAGCGTGAACAAGGCAATATATTTCCTGTTTAAACAGCTATACTAGGTTTAAATATCATTTAACTTTGATCCTTTGTTAAGCCTTCAAATGGATATGGCAGTTACATATAAGTATTATGGTATCATATGTTCTGCTACTTCATGTCTTATATATATTTTCAGAGCTATTTTCTGAGTATGTTTTAATTTTGAGAAACACTTATTTCAAATCAAGTTTTCTCTTATTTCAGGTCCATCAGAGGACAAGTTTTATGACAACACCCACCTGTAAATCACATTAATAACAGAAAACTGCACAGGTTCATCTTCCAGAAGAAAAAGTAAGTGAATGTTGATACTCTATGCCTACTCACTACAATCCTTTATGAAAGGCAAATTGGGTAGACTGAGGCAAAACTCCCCAGTGCTAGCCTATATGCTTGACAAGAATGAAGTATCTACCAGCCTTCTGCCTCACAGTGATGTCAAGTAAGTATTTTTGTATCTGATTCTCCACCATCCTGATTATAAAAAATAGCCTACATTTAACAACAGAAGTCAGGACTACATGCTGAGTGTTACAATAATGCGACCACTAGAAATCCAGGGGCAGACTTGATAATGTTGACTCGAGGAAAGGAACTATCTATACAGTCTCTCGTAGTTGAGCACGAGCTTCAAGATCACATTATGAAAGAGATGGCATGACCACTTGGTGGAATGAGGCTCTTAAGTTATTTTTATCAGATATATATGCAGCTTACCCTGCTACTGAATCACAAATATGGATTTGATTAATATTTGAAATACCTTCCAGCTACACAAATGTGATTTTCATACTTCGAGTAGATGAAAATTTTATTAGAGAACAGAGTAGAAGTTTAGTTAAGTGTTTTAATAACTTCCAATTCATAAGTACTATTAATTCAGAACAAATTCTTTAGTATCCTCATGTGAACAGCTCAAAGGTTTAAGTGCTACAAATTCTGGTAATTCCAGTTCTAAAAAATGTAAACAGAGATGGACCAAGGAGGTATAAATGTTTTGAAGCTTCAGACTTTTATCCAGGAAATTCCATGCTCTGCCATAACTAGCAGTTAACAGCAAGGGGAAAACAAAAACCTTTAAAGTGCACTGAGGAGGAGTATATAGTCATGGCTAGAAGTGAGCTTGCACTATTGATTTATAGAACAGTTTGGAGCATCATTTCAAAACTCCAGGTAGTAAAAATGGCTCCAGAAAAAACATTGCTTTTGACCTATTCCTACCAGTAGTTAAGATTTTTAAAAAGAAAATTACAAAAGTATTAGATTTTTGTTTTCCGCAGAAGACAAGCTGCATCATTAAGTGTTATGTTATTATAAGAATGAAGAGAAAACCATTTTATATACACTGTTCCATTTTGGATTTTATTATGCATGTTAAAATGTATTTCTAAGACTAAACTCCAAAGCAGAGTTCTCAATACAGCATCTTTGAGAGTACCCTCTTAGACCTATAACGATGTGTAAAATGAACATTTCATTCCACACTATAAAATTGTAATCACTTTCAACTCTATCTCCATTATTTAACAATATAAACTAACTGAAGATAAAAACCTACCTCAGGACTCTTGCGATTTTGCAAAATCTGCTTGTCTGTTTCTTTGTTAGCGAAGAATCTGGTACAGCCTCGATTTAAATACTGGAACAATAAAAAAAGTGGAAATGCATAGTTAAAGATAGAAGTAAGGAAAACATATGCTTTTATTTAAGGCTCGCCCTACATGGCTTCATTTAAGCATTTGATACAAACAAAATGATAAACGCTCATCATTAATTCCTTGAAAATATATTTACATCTACAAAACTAAAGAACTGCAACAGTACCAAACTTCTATTGAAAGTTTCTTGATTTTGACAACTAAAACACTTTTTCACACAATGGGATATTCATTAAACCACACAATATTTTCTTACTTTTTGATTTTATTAAACCTATTCAAGGAGTCCAGGATTACAGAAAAGACAACCAAAATTAGGAATCAAAAGAATTAATTTTCTGGCATGTGTGTAATATGAAACTACTAATTTTTCCTCACCAAAAATTTCTATATTTGGTAGTGGGAGACATAGTGTATTAAAAACTCTGAAGAATACTTAAAGCTTACAGCATAGTCTAAGCAGAAGCCTTATTTTGAACCTGGCTTCTGATATCCACCTTATGTTGTATAGTAATCTCAGATTTACTGTTCAGTAAATCAGACTGAATTTAGATTTAAATAATTACTGTTGCTTTCAGCAAAATGGGATCACCAGCTTTTCCCTTCTGATTTGTTCATCTGAATGTAAGAACTCTGTTCAAAAGCTTGGACAGAGCCCTTTGTCTGAAGGAAGTGAACTGATTCTTTACTCTTTGATTGAACAAAGATGTTTTCTAAGAGGTGAACACAGACAATTCCACTCTCTGATTAAAATTTACATGCAAAATTCCAAAACCTCTAAATATTCTTCAAAGCATTTCTAACAGCAGAAGAAAACCTGGTGACAAATTTAATATTAAAACAAAGTGACAGCTGTTCAAAGCTAGCTTAGTGTTTAACAAAGTACAGAAGTTTCTTTATCAGCCATTAAGAATGCAAATCACAGTGTATTTTAAACACACTGTATCCCTGTATTACAGCATTAGTAACACAATCCCAGAAACTGGGGATGAGAAGTGAAAAAGGTCATACTTTTCAAAAAGAGAGCGTGGAAACTTATCTGACAGGTTGAGAATGTGAACCAGCATGGTATTATATTATAACCTACATAAAAGACATTTAATCACAAGATAATGGCTTTCATTTGAAAGCTAAAACCTTGAGTAAATTTATATATTAAATTAGGGAGAAATTCTATTTTTAAAAGAGCACAAATACACAGTTTCAGGTTAACGTACAGTACATCTAAATACCATTGTACCTGGGGTTTGGTTTGTATGGTTTGCTTGACTTTTTTTTTTTTTTTTGGTGAAGTATAACACACTATTGTAACTTCAGCAACCCAAACATAAGGCAATTTTCACTTCTCTTCCTGAAATTTAGATGAGAAAAAAGTTCAGATTCTCATCCCCATCTACTGTTCTCCAGGTACAGAATTACTCCAGATTTACTGTGCAGCTTTGCTTTCACAGCCATGTGATTCAGTCCAAGGCACCAAGACCTACAAGGTCCAGCACATGGTTTCCTCGTGACCTTGAATTTCTGAAAACTTCTGCAGGGCAACCTAAAGCACGAGCTCCCAGGACTGCACGATTTCATGTGGGTTGTGCTTGAGAATGGGTGTGTAAAACCTGCAGAACTGCAGGGCTATTTGCATAATCCTTGGCCAAGTAAATTCTCACTTCCCCAGGGAACCTGCAGGGGAAAGGTGAACTAATATAGAGGTAATGGCCATCAGTGCTGCTGCAATCCAGAGGACAGATCAGGCAGGTGCAGCCAATACAGGGTCTTGGTTTACATGCCCAGAGCAATGTGTCCCTATGCCATGACGGCCAAAAGGATGGGGAGGAGATTCCAAGGGATCACTTAAGTCAAAGGGAAGCAAGACCAAAGATTACAGAGAATGAAGTTATCCTCTTATCTTAAAAAAAATTTTTATTCTTTTTCAAAGAAACAAAACCCCAACCCCCCCCCCCAAAAACCAAAAGAAAAAAAACCACAACCACAAAACAAAATAAAAAAACCCCCACCCAAAAAAAAAACAAACCCCAAACAAACAAACAAAAAAAAAACACCTTAAATTTGAGATGGTCCTATTTCTAACAAAGTGTACTTTAAAGAAACCAGGCTTGAGTCTTAGAACTCAAGCTGGCCCTATTTTGGACTTTGCCTCGATAAGCCATAAAGCTCAAGGCAAGGGGCACAATAGAGCCAATGCAATGTGACTTAAGGGATGAGCTTTTCTAAATAACCAATTTTAGAGTTTGAGGTTTTTTATTAATATCTTTCTTGTAAAATTTAGTACTGATTGAAAAATACTGATCAATCATCAAACTTTGCCTTGTATAATATCACAATCTATTATCAAAAGCTTGAAAGATGGCATTTCTATGAATTCTGAAACAGATATGCAGTCAACAAAATGTGGTAAAAAAAAGTGACACAAGTATGCTTAGTCAGAACCATTCTATGATGAAAACTGAAGTAGCAAATGAGAACAAAGAACACAAAAATCATCTTGACAAAAGAAATGCAAATTTAGGAGGAAAATTATCTTTTACAATTTTGTTTTCCTAAAAATCTCCCATAAAATGGTACTTGATGAAAATTTGGTGCAATACAGGTAATAAACTTTAAGAATATTTAAATTCATTTACAAGCTTACAAAGATGAAAAATATCCTAAGGTTTTGTTTGTTTGATTTTTAATTAAAGATATCTACTTTAAGAGAGAGACAAAAACTGCATTAAAGTTTTGTAATTTAACATGCAGAGTGGACCTTTCACGTGCAAGAAACTCAGAATTCAAATACTAACTTATGGTAAAGCAATAAAATCCTTAATGGAAATTAAAGTGCCAGCTATAGTCTTAGTAGAAGTCAAAAAAAAGGTCACAGTATGATAAGGCTGGTGTGACTACAAACTCTTTATACATGAAATATGCAAGAAAATGTCCTCTGTAAAAGAACTCAAGCTGTTAAGTGCTATCCTGCATCAGCCTGATTTTAAGAAGGTTTTAAGTCTGACCCTGACATCTACAACCTTGGGTTCTTTCATGAGCAGAATTCTTGATTTAAAAAAAAAATCCTCAGGAGTAGGTAGGCAGCATATTCTAGAAATAAAATCTATTAACTTCAATAAATAAATTTTCATTGAAAAGTGACTGAACAATAAAAACACGTACTTGAAAATCTGTTCAACATTTTAGCTTTAAATCATACAAGAGAATACTGCATGGAGTAACTGCAGAGTAAAGAAGAAAGTTTAGAAAACTAGCTCCACCTTTTACCAATATAAATGGTGTTGGGTGTTCTTCGATATTGTGTTTGTTGAGGGTTTCAAAAGAAAAACTTTCCTTCTAGGGAATGGAAGCAGTTCTTTCCTAATAAGCATCAGAACAAGTTTCCATCACACAGGCAAGTACGAATAGAAAAAAATATAAAAAAAGATACAAACTAAATATTTAAAGAAATAATGTAAAGTCTGTGAATGCTGAGAGAATGCCTTGAGAAAGTAAAGAAACTTGTCCTAGAATACTGTCACGGCTTTTAGAGAGCAAGATCACCTTGATACCACAGTACAAATGTACAATGCACACAATGTGGAAGTGCAGCTCTGTGCCCATTTCCTGGCTCATCCATAAGGAGAGACTGACTTGGCCAAGCCAAGGGGCAGGAGCTGCCTCTTTGGTGAGCAGGGTATCCCACCTTCCCCACAGAGAGTGCACTGATTCAGGTCTCACCTTTTGCTTTGCACAAAACTGGCAAGACATTTGTATATTTAAAGCTTCTAGCCCTCAGCTGAATTTTGATGGAACTGAGTACAAAAGGGAAAGCAACCTATAAGCACAGTCCAAGTTTTATTTAGAACAAGTAGGAAGATCAACCAACAAAGAAAACAGTCAGCACAATAACTTAATTCTTTGTTTGCAGTGCTTCTCATCTCGTTTAAGATCAAGAAAGTCTAAAGAGATGACATTCATGTAGCTTATTTCCTTGTAATTCCACATTGTTGTATTACAAACCCCTTCAAAACCCAAGAGATTTGGTCTGTTTATTTTAGGAATACACAAAATTCCACTTCCATAATGTTCCAAGCCAAATATAAGGCAAGAAATGGTGAGAGATGGAAACAAATGACAGAACACAAGCAAAGAACTGACTGATATGTACCAGGAGATTTGATTTGCACTGAAGAAATTCACACTTTACATCTCTAGAAGAGCCCATAACAACATTACCAACAGCTGGGTATGCAACAGTACATTTTCTGGAAAACCACAGATTTCTCAATTTTAAGACAAAGTATAGGAATTCTTCCAGTAAAGAAAAATGTCAGGTAGCTTTATTCCAAGATCAAATAGATTTAACAAAAAGAAAATCTGGGTTTTTTAATAGTAATGAGTTAGTCAAAGATAATAAATAGAGATTTTAATATGATCTGTATGACAAATCCATATATGACGATATGACAAGCTTTACAAATGCTGACTCTGCTACTCACCCTAAAGTTGTCAGGAGAACTTAAATATAGCTTTTCCCTAATGTCTTCTGGAGCACCAGCACAAAGCCTGTAAAAGATATGATAATTCCTCTCTTCTTTGCCTTGCACACAGATCCTAGATTTCTCCAGAAGGTAGTGTGACACAAATCCACCAACCACCGAGTTCTAGGAAGAAGAAATATTTTTCTGATTATCTGAATATTTGTTGCATTGTTTAAGATTCAGGTTTTCAATTTACTTTTGTCTGATCATGACTTGCTCAATAGAAACTGGTCCAAAAAAGATTAAAAGCTATCTATACCTAACACATATTAAGCCTAGCAAAAAAAACATTGCCATTACCATTGCTTCTCTCCCCAACTCATGTATTGTATATACATACACTCTTCTTAATAAAAAGGTCTTCTTCACCTCAAAAAGCAGAAATCCATAGCAGAACCTCAGGAGTTATTGCAAAGAGCATTGCTACAGCCATCCTTACACTTTCTGTATGACAGTGCTATTACAACCTTCTTTAGCTGCATTTCACTGAGATTTTTGTAAAATAAAAGGGTTAAAATTACAGAGTACATATTTGGACAACATCTTAAGCAAATTAATTATGACACAACATTTTATTTCCAACACTTGCACTTCTTTATCTAGAAGGAATTCTGACACAGATTTTTGAGAGCTATTTCTTATCTGGCTTATGAAAAAATTCCCTATGCCTAGAGAAATCTTAATTGCAAGGAAATTCCTGAACTTAATGGCCATTACAGGAACTATGAAGGATTAACTGACTGACAAATTTGATTGCAGTTATGCAGTCATTCCCTTATTCAGGAGGTCTCAGTCTGTACTCATGTCACTTTGAGAAACCAGACCTAAAAAGGTGACCACAAAGTGAGAAATTATGCCTTGTAAAAAAGGGGCTCAAGTAAACAGGCTGATCTTGCAGTGGTAAGCTGAAACAAGCTTTGAAGCAGTTTCTGAAGATACTCAGAGGGCTATTTGCTTCAGCTGAAGTAATTCAACTGAAACAC
The DNA here is from genome assembly GCF_000277835.1 of Geospiza fortis. NCBI lineage: Eukaryota > Metazoa > Chordata > Aves > Passeriformes > Thraupidae > Geospiza > Geospiza fortis. The sequence continues at coordinate 1,965,511 of NW_005054328.1, read as the reverse complement.
CATAAAAGTGTTGATGGGTAGATGAACAGATCATGAATCCATCATCAGATCATGAATTCATCATTTTAGGTAAAAATTTTGATCCTTTCCATAACTTTACTAAAATGAACCAGACCAACAGATAAAGTCCCTCTCCCTACAAAGAAATTTGATTATTTACTAGGTAAACTATTACAAAAGCTCTGAAGTTAAATTACAAACCAAGTGATGAAAACTTAGGAAAAGACTGCAAGCTCAAGACGAAACAAATGAGCTTTAAGTCTGCAGGAAAAGAAACAAATTCTTGCAGTTTGTCTGTCCTCAGTCAAAAAAATGAGGAAGCATGTATGTAATCTCCAGAGAACATCCACAGGAGTCTTCAACTTGGACATACTGACCAACCATACAGCCATCCTTAATGTGGAATGTGTGTATACATATCCCACCAAACAAAACTACACCTGAACAAAGATAATTTTTCTTAAGATACACAGTTGAATAGTATTTTTATCAAAAAACCAATTCCTTGACTTCTGTCATACACAGATTACTATGTAAGGTCCCAAAATTTCATACAAATACATAAAAAAAGTTTGAAGTCAAAATACATTTATGTCTAATACATAAATTACACTTAGTTGAGCATTAAAGGAATGGATGGATACCTAATAGCAAGTGAGTTAGTCTTCATATGAGAAGACTCACATATGCAATGAAGGGACCCATTTTTAACCTTTTGTTGGTGGAAGCAATTTTCCTACTGAGTTGCCACTGCTTTCCAGTACAGTGTGGCTCTGGTTTTTCTTTCAAGGTGACACAATTCAAATCGAATCTGTAAAGTAGGACAGTGGCTATTTGCTGCAAGACTAGTAAGTCTGTTCAGCCTCCTGCTAGTCTAGCATTTCCATTATATGCCAAAAAAAACATCACTGGTTATCTGTAACAAAATTCCAGTACCTTTTCATTGAAGTGAATTTCAACAAATTTCCCAAAACGACTGCTGTTGTTGTTTCGAACAGTCTTTGCATTTCCAAAAGCTTCTAATAGGGGATTTGCTGTTTAAAAAAATTAATTTTTGTAGTGTTAAAATTCAATCAGGAAACTACCAAAAAGAAAGAGAGAACAAATACAATTAACCGGGGAACTTATTTGGAATAAGGTTTGAAAATCAAAGGAAAAATATTACCTATTAGGAATAATATATTTTGCAAATTATACTGGATATACTGTGGTGAAACATAAAATTAAGTACTTAAGTGTCTTGTAACACTGCAATGTACTTGAATCAATACAGCAAGAAATTCAGAGACAAATAAATACCAAAAGTTATTCAGTGATGTTCTTCTACAGGAAGTAGATAAATAACTGATACATAAACTACATGAGACAGCACAGAATTTGATGCTTCCCAATTATTTATTATTCATGAAATCTAAACTACCCACTTATTCCACAGACAAAAATGCCACTTAAATGTCATGCATGCAATGTATTAGATTGACTTGGAAATTAATAAATATCATATTAGAAAAGTTTGTTGATTTCAAAAACCATTTAACACTGTCCTTTCAAATTAGGTCAATTAAGTGACTGACTGATTTTATTTTTTACTGGCTGCTGCTTTTCAGCATGTTAAAGCCCATACAGAAAGAGTGGCAGCAAGGAATCTTAATTCTCATATCCATATATATACACACGCATACAAATATCATGCACAGTTTAAACAGTTTGAAACTGCTTATTAATTATGAAATAGAAGGCCTCTGAAAGACTGCTTTTTAGTAGCTTTGAAGATCAAAGAAAAATAGTTTACTAAAGCACGTTAACAATAAACCACTAAAAATATCAGCAAGATATTTTAAGGCTTCTAGCTAAAAATAAGCACTGGAAACTAAGTGAGCAGAAACTCAGATTTAAAACTCCACTGACAACCATTTAAATACAAAAATTAAAGAATGAAGGAATGACATCAATGCTTGGATAAAATGTGGGTGGTAATGCATCATGTAATAGGACATGAGAATTAACCTTTTTTTGTTTGGCTGTATTTTCATTTTTTTAACAATTAAAGTTCATAAAAATGCAAATCTGACTTCTTACAAGATCTTTGATAACTATTCAGGCATTTTATGTAATATGAAGTTTTAAAGAAAGGATTATGAACAAAACCAAATTGCACAAAGTCTTTCAGCTAGGCTGAAGGTTCCTCTAGTAATACATATGCCACAAGCATATTCATTAAAATCATGCCTAAAAACCTTCAGAATTCATGCATCAGATGCTGTTCTAAATTAAAAAGCCCAAACTCTTTGAAGAATACCTACAAGTACCAATTAATTTGCATCAGGCATTATCCAACTCTTGCCCACTTTCTGAGTTCCTTTAGCACATAGTGGATTTCATTAAGGAACTGGTTTAAGCAGACCTACAGCAACAAGAGATTAAAGCCTGAAGTTCTTCTCTTGAATAAGTGGTTCAAATTTGAAAGCAGGAAAATTTAAAGCAAAAGTAAATTATTTTTTTAAGAAAAAGACACAGAGTCAAGAAATTTCAAAATAAATTTATGCTATGCTATAGAGGACTAAAATGTATGATGGAATTATTAGGTTGGCTGAAGGTTGTTTGCTCTCCAGGTATTTCTATTTTCCTGATGTATGAGGAATTATTAGGTTGGCTGAAGGTTGTTTGCTCTCCAGGTATTTCTATTTTCTCAAAAAGCTATTTTCTGTTCAATTAGGAACTACACGCAACATTCAAGAGGCTCAATGAGAAGGATCAACACAGTCTCTCTTCACCTTGTTTGGAGTCTACTGTAAAGATAGATACAGTCAAAGTGCTGTTCTGAATTATTTGATTTCTGACAAAAAATGTTATAACAGAAATATGATCCAGAATCATAATTTAAAAGAACTTCCCTACTTTATTTGACTTTGAGAACTCGATAATGAGGAGGAGGAATTATATTTTCCTGGTACTAACAGATAGTAATGAAAAAACAATGTTGTCCTTGCAGATTTTAAGGAGTTTAAAATTCCATTTTGGGTACCATACTACCTTGAGTACATTATATGTGTAAAGCTCAATTCAAACACACACATAAACGTTTTCTAGATAAATGACAGCATGATACTATAATAAATAAAAATAAAGTGAATTACAAATAAAAAATATTTCAAAACCTAGGATCAAGATCAACTACCTGTAAATTATGCTCTAGAAAGTCTGATAGCATTTCCATACTACTTTTATTCACTTGTTGTTGACTCACATTTCTGAAAAAGAAATAGTTTTGGAACCTTTAGTTAAATGAAAGAAACTTCAATACCTTCTACAATTCTATCATCAATATCTTGGCCACTGCCATAGGATTCTGTCAAATACCTGTAAAGTAAGATAAAGAAATCATTATCATTCATCTCATGTCAGGTTTCCTCACTTAAGCAGGGTTTAACATGGCTGTGCACAAATACTAACTAATTACTATATGAAAGGCATTCTGATTTTAAGTTTCAAATACCTATGCGCTTTGAAATAAACTTTACTTTAAACTTTTAACTTTTTTGCTAAAACAAAAATATTCTTGCACACTTCCAATTTTTTTCAATACTCTAAGGCCTGCTAGAAATTTCTTTTCAACATGCATATGGAAATTACAGTTTAATAGAAATATAATCAAACTATTACTGTATTATCTGTATTTATTAATAATCTTATTCAATACATAAGGTTTCATGTCTATTTCCTGAATTTAAGACTGTTGCCATCCATACTGTTTTTGTATTCATAACTATCAGTGTTAATAAAAATCCACATGGAGATGGTAAGGATAAGGAATTACAAGGGTACAATTAAGGCAGGATTCATTTTAGCCATTGAAGAAAGAATTAGAAACTAGAACCACAATCTACTTGCTCCAAAGTCCCAGTCTTTTTTAATTTTTTTCCCTGCTCACAGGGCATGCTTTCTGGAAATTCTCAAATGAATCTGGGACAAGTTAAAAACAGCTCTTGAAAATGGGGCTTTCAAAAAAAATTTAGAAGCACTAAAAGAGCTGTACTAGCACCTTTTACTTTCTAAACCCACAAGGGTAAAATCTTCCAGCTTTTAAAACTCAGTTATGTTTTGTACAGGGACTCTATGGTGGAGGGTGGTGGGGAGAAGCAGCTGCAATGATATTCGCCTGTTGTATAATGAGCTCTTCCTTTGCTGAGAAGTGGAAGAATAATCTTCTTTAAGAGCATCTCTTGTGAGATATTCTTCCAGTTCCTGCTGTCTTTTTCTGTTACTCTTATCAGGAATAGAGTCAGATGTCCCTTGTAAAAAATTATTGCCAGCATCTTGCAGTAATTCTTGCAGCTATCTATGAAAGGTTGCACAGGGCCAGTGCAGAGCAGTATGAAGGACAGACAGGCAGTTGTGACAATTCTTCACGGGATGTGGAAAATAATACCTCTACTGTAGAGAAATACTAGAAAATACATTATTTTAGGGAAAAGGGAATTAAATATTTGTAGAGGGAAACAAGTCCAAGGCATGGCAAGGGAGCATATTTACACTGCCCACACTGTGCTTCCCTGCATCATCAGGCCGCCTATTGACATAGGTGTATTTAAAGGAGCAGTTCTTTCTAGTTAGTGTTCCAGAGTGATAAAAAGCCATTAAAAGATAATGCAGATATGGAAGCAAGGCTGATATATATCAGCAATATGGCTTTCCATATAATTTAATACACTTTATTTAGTATTGGTTGCACATGAACATCAATAAATAAATAAATACCACTATTCAGTCTTACTTAGTAAACTTGGGTAAAGTATTTTAAAGTTTAAAAGATACTCAAACAAACTAAAAAAAAAACCTCAGGGGGAACACAGAAATACACATTTATGGCAAAACCAACAGTGTCTTGCAAGATACAGTTAATATGTCTAGTTACATTTTTTTATCAACCACATTACCAGATGTGCAATACAAAAATGACTGTATCATAAACCATAATAACTACATGATGTCACTACAACTGAGTTAAAGTTTCTGTGAGTATGTAGCTATTTCTGCACATTATCATGTCAGCTTTTAACTCAATTTCTTGTAATAAAGTGCACATAGAAACTAATACATATCTTTCTGAATTGTATCTTAAACCCACTGATGACCTTAGTTTGCTCTGCCTCTATGTCAACAAAATGCATAAACACAAGAGATTCACATACTAACTTTGGTGCAAACATACAAACCTCAAAACAAATTTAGTGTTTTCTGTCTTGCCAGCTCCTGATTCTCCAGAGACTATGATGGATTGACTCATCTTAAGCACTTTCATGTCACGGAATGCTTTATCAGCTTAAAAAGAAGAATATGGTTAACATGACAAAAATTAATACTCAGCAGAATTGCAAGGATAAAGTTAAGCTACAATGCAGAAAATTAAATGTAACATTTTCAGGAATAGAAACTAAATGTTTACAATTAAATTAATTATAGTTTATTAAATTCTGTTTTCCTTTAATTTATACTACAGTTGTAATTCTTCCAACACTGACATGTAAGAACTCAAAGTCTTGGAAACAAAGGCCTACTCAACTTTTTCTAGAATAAAACAAAACAAAATCAACAATCTAGAGCTAAATCTTTTTAATTAAATGTATTTGCAAAATAGTAGTCTGTGTTAATTTTATATATATTTTTAAAGGGAAACATTCAGGTGTACTTTGCAACAAGTAACATCTGAAGAAACTAGGAAAAAAATCTCTCTTATTATGCAGCAGATACTAATACTCCAGCTAATTTTATTTTTTATTTCAAAATAAAATACAAAACAGTGAGAAGGCCTTTAACATGTCAAACTTTGATTATAGTTTCCAATTATTTTTTATTTTCAAAAGTGACTGGAATCAGATTTAAGCCATAAATAACATTTCAATGTACTTTCTGTCTGTAACACAAGCATATAAAAAGAAACAGTGAATGTGCTCTGGCAACATAATTTAAGGCAAAGAAAATTACTACACTGAAAGACAGTGCCAATCATTATTATGCCTTTTTCACTTATAAAATTTGAATTTCTTTATTTCTTTTTTAGGTTTTTTTAATGGTTGCAAATTATATTTAAATTGCTTAGACTTAAACACTGGAAGCGCAGAATAAGCCTAATAGAGTTGTCACAGTTGCTCATTTACAAGTTCTTCAAAAAGATGAGAAGATTTGCAATTTTAGCCATCAGTGGTTTTGTTTTATAATAGTTCAAAATAAGTTAATTACTGCTACAGGTGGCAATTTACAGATAACTCTGAAGTATTCAATGTTTGTTTTTTAAGAGACAAATACAGGCTCAATACATACCAATTGCAAAAACATGTGGTGGCAATGTTCCCAGCGATTTACCCTGGTACTTTTTAATAGTATCTGAAGAGTAAAACTTAGGTATATCAAAGTATGGATTCACTGCAATAAGAATGTTGGCTACATAGGTCTGTGAAGAAAACAATGAACAGCAAATTACTAGGCAGTATCCAAGCAAGTGGTTAACAGCATTCATCTATTACTATTACAGACTGTAGCCTCCATATAACAATTGCATTTATGATCCTCTCCAGCTAATGCAAACACCAGACAGGATATATTTTTACAGTTCCTTTAATTATCTTCTCAGCATTTCCATGAAATTATCCTGGGAAAATTCCCTAACCACTGAGCTGTGGAGTATGTCCTGAATCTGACCTTTCTCCCAGTCTCCTTTTAAATTATTTCCTATTGTCTGCATTACTGGATCAAGGACAGGACGCCAAAACCTCCTGCTCAAAAGCAAATCAACTAAGCTCATGGATAGCATAACGCACGGTCCTCCAGTGAGGAGGATAGCTTTTCAATATCTAATGGAAGCAACTCAGCAG
>NW_005054328.1:1955303-1958545 GCF_000277835.1 Geospiza fortis | reverse complement strand
CAGCGGGAAGGACTGACAGGATCCTGCCTGGGAATGCATTCAAGCCAGGCAATAAAGCATTCAGCCAAAAGAAAATTAGCTATAGCTGCTTCCACAGAGAGAAATACAGAATGCAAATGCTCTCTTCCGGAGAAGGCATTTGAGAAGAATCTCAGAAAAAGGCTGCTTTCCACCTTTCCATAGGACAAGGAAGACTGAAAAGAGGGGGTTTTTTAATGTTTCTGAAAGAAACTCTTATAGCTCAGTTATAATTGCCAGGTTACATAGAGGAAAGAAGAGGGGTCAGAATCAAATTAAAAATCACATTTGCAGGAAAAGATCTGAAGAAAATGAGGTAAACCTTCAGCTGAATAACTTATTGCTTTGTTGTTACTGAGAATGTCCCTAGAAGACTAAAATTTGGAAACTATTGTGTGATATATTAATAGAAGACTGGAACACACAATATATGATGATTCTTTAGTAGTTCTATTTTCAGCACTTATTTCACCAAAGGAAAACTTTCCTTCAAGAGTTGCAAATACTAACTTTCCTTTTAATAACAAGATAATATTGTTAACCAGGATTTTTAAAAAGGCATAAAACTGTTCACAAGGGAAATGTAGTTAAATTATAAACTGAAAAAAAAAGTCTTTCTTTTTTTCCTTCAGAAAATACATGTGTTCTGGACAACATATTAGTAGTACTTGTTTACACTGAAGAAAGGCTTTATGAACTACTATCCTACCTTATGAAAATACTATGCTATCCCATGATCAGTTCATATTCAGAATTTTACTTCCTTGGGGGTTTTTATTGTTTGGTTGGGTTTCTTTAAGGATTATTTCTCCAGAGCAGCATTCAAATGGCCATTTTTATTTATTTATATTTTAAAGCTGGTGCTTGATCTTGAGCCATAAAAAATTTAAAGCTATGTAAATTAACTGCAACAGAAGAAAACAATTATACTTTCTTTTTATATTTATATAAAAGGGTTTAGCTAAATTAATTTTATAATATGTGCTAAAAGAAAAGTTCATTATTTTAACACAGACACTTTAAAATATGTGGAACTGTTTTGTATTATCCCTAGCCAGCTTTCTATTAGGGAAAAAAAAATAAGAAAGAAAGAAAACTCTTATCTTCTGTTTCACAGCTGTCAGTATCTGGGCAGATGGCAAGGACAAAATGTAATTTAGTCAGAATTCATTAAGTACAATTAGGCAATTTGATAGCAATATAAAAGATTAAGATGGACATCTGAGCTAGGAGGTGTCAAAGACGGCACCTGTTTGCTTCGTTCAAAAATAATGAAGAAAGAAAACCATCTTTGTTAACAGTGAAATAAGTTACCTGTAGGAACATTTGTGATACAAAGCTGTGCTATGGTTGCACACAAACAGTCATGTAGAGAAAAACCTACTGCTCTGCCTGCTAAAAATCAGTTGGGATTCTGATCTAAAAGTATAATATAAGGAAAAAAAAGCAAAAAAAAGACCTACAACCTTGACCTTTCCACATTAGCAGTTCTGTTATAAGGAAAAAAAACAGAAGGGGAAACACTTGGTGAATTTTTGAAAGGACATATCCATTAGATTGGTTGTCATGACACAGAATACTTACGTAAATTCTGTCCTTACTGTACCGAACTTTGATATTGTGAAGGAGAGTGGCTTCATTTAAATACATCAGAGAGCCTGCAAGTAAAAAACAATCACATACCATTAAGAGCACAGGACTACCTTTAAGTACAGAAAAAAACCTAAATCTTCAATTAAGGAGAATTTTCTTCCCCTCTCTTTGTTTACAGTTTAACCCTATCATTTCTTCACACTGTCTTGAGACAGGAGTACTGACTCTATATACATTTTAAAAACCACAAACCTGCTCTTAACTGTACAACTGGAGTTACAGAAAGCTGCTGAACAAAGAATTGGACTGCAGAAGCCTCAAATACAGGCTCTGCTCAGTGTAAGCTGCTTTAACCAGCCTGTCAGTCAAACATGGTGCATCTGCCTTCACACCAGCCTCTAAGCACAGAAACTGCTGCCTACCAAAATCCCCACCAATGACTATTTCCTTCCTTCCAATTCCCCTCTCCAATCTCAGCCACAGTGTCCCCAGGGTGATGCCACCCAACTGACATTTGGAGTAACAGCTGGCTTCTGGTGATTTTTGAATTGATGAATATAAACATCTAATCTGGATCTGGAAGCAGCAGCAGCAGCATCACAATACCAGGCACTAACCCTTCCCTGCTTCAGTTCTGAATTTTGTGAGTACTAGGCCTCCTCAGAGAAACTGTTAGGGGGAAAAAAATGCTAACACATCAAAACTTAGCTGTATCTTTCTCCTTTGTTCTTTACCATAAAACACCTGACCCTGAGATTAGCTCATTTGGTTAGAGCACAGTGCTACCAAGACCAGTGTTGTGGGATTGGTCCTTCTATGGGCTAATATTAATTTAAAAGCTAGACTCAATGACCATTGTGGGTCCTTTCCAGATCAGAACATTCTGTGATTCTGTAACTGCTGAAATGTTACAGGGCGGTCCCACCCACAGAAAGCTTCAGACTTTACAGGTTCACATTCTGGCAAAGCTGGTCCTTGTTTTCAGCTACAAAGCCCTGGAAAGTGTCAGCAGCCTTAATTACAGAGGTAATTTTCAGTTCCCACTATAACACTGTTAAAAATATTTTCCCTAAACCAAATGAGGGCACTACTCATTACACAGCCTTCATTTTAAAATATGCTCAATACTTTTTATCTCTCTGCTTCAAGTCAAATGTACAACACTATTTTGTGTAGTGACAACTGACAGACTGCCACACTGATAAACCTTACAGTAATACAGGACAAAAACTTCTATCCATCCAACTACTGTGGATGGAATAAGCACTGTACCAATAACGTCTTTTCTTTTTAACGAAAGACTGGACATGGCACTTAATGCCACAGTGGAGTTGACACGGTGGTGTTAGGTCAGAGGTTGGACTCAGTGATCTCAGAGGTCTTTTCCAACCTAATTGGTTCTGTGACTCTGTAATAGTAACCACTAGCTTGCACCTCACACAAGTGTCACATACACACCTCTTATCTATAATGACTAACAAAGTTGTTTTATGTTGAACTGACACCCTTTCTCAAGGGCTGCAGCAGCAAAGTATTCTAACTTATTTACACAAATGTGCAGAAAGGGCTGCCAGTTTGTATGACCTAAAGTCAACCTGCCCAGCCACCTTGCCCCGCAAGGTTACCTGAAG
>NW_005054328.1:1916928-1955261 GCF_000277835.1 Geospiza fortis | reverse complement strand
GCAATGGAAAATGGGAGCTTCTCAAAAACATCTGTGTTTCTGTTTTGCATCTTTTACCCTTCCTCCTGCACTGGACTGAGGAGTGGAGGTGGCTCTGTCCCCTCCTTATCTGCACTAGACTGGCCTGAAGCAAAGTCAGGTTAACCAGCAAATTGCAGCCTCCCTTTGGCTTGCATAGCTCTCCTGAATAACAGCCCTTCCCTCCATTACACGACTAAATACAGCTTTGTTTCAAATATCTGGAATAATTTGCACTTCTCAAAGGACTTTGTAGCTTCTGGTTTGTTCAGAAGAAACCACCTTCCTCCACAAAACCCCTTGCACTGATATTCCTGTGCTGGCAGAAGCACACAAGGCACGCTTTAGCTTCACCCTAGGTAAACTCTCCCTTTGGATCATAACAGCCTTGAAATCATGGCTGTGCACAATTGTTTCATGAAACAGCAGGCTGGCCCCTATCCCCACAGCTCCTCCTCTGCCAGCATAGCAGACACACATTCCCCCACAAGCCCACAGTCACCGGGAGCTGCAGCAGCCGAGCACAGACACCCGGTGCTGCTCAGCAGGACTCGTCTTCCCCTGCCCGGGCATTCTCAGTTCACATGCCTGAGAAAATGGCACTGGGACCACAGATTGCAGGTCTGCCTTCACCTCTTTTATTGGGGTCATCCCAAGAGAAAGAGACATTAAAAGGAAATGGGCCAGAAACAGAAACTCCTGCTTGCTCTAATGAAAGTTGAAGTCTCCTTCTGTCCCTCTATGTGCCTGGGAGGGGACGGGGGAGTGGTAAAAAATTAGCAAACTTGAAGTCATTTGGATCCTCAGTATTGAGATGAGAAATTATTACATAGTAATTGTCTATCAACACCCTTGACCATATCTTTGTAGGAACCTGTCTGAGTTTGCAGTATTGTAAAGGAAGCAGTAAATCATCAACTTTTTATTAGGTTGCTTATCTCAAAAGCAAAGGACCCCAGATTTCATCGTGTCCTCAGTGCCCTCATCGCAATTAAAGCAGCTATACCTGCAGACTCTGCGCAATAGGAGCTTGCTCCCCAAGGGAATGCCACCACCTCAAGACATGCAAACTAAGGCTTATGTCAGCAAATTCAAAATGCATCTTCTTTAGAATAAATCCTTTGGAAGAGGCATCCATATCCAAAGGCAAAGGAAGTCCCCGGAGAGAGAGAGAATTCTGAATATTCATATGGCTTGTGTCTAAATATAACCAGTGTATATATGTGCATTTAGTTCTCCATATATTTACTTCCACACACACATAGTTCACATAAGTGAAGTGAAGCACTAAAAACTAGGAAATGTCAATGCCAAATTCACTCACAGTGGCTCTCCTGCTCATACCACAAAGAAGGGTTTCTATTGAAAATTATTTTATGAAGTAATTGCAAGGCTCTGCATCTGTAGAACTGGGGTTTTTTTAACAGTCTTATCCAATACCCTGTCCTTTTACTCACCTTTCAGGAATTTTTAGAACAGTTTTATAAGCACTCAGTATAGTAGCTTTTCTTAGAAATCAATGATACCAAACACAAATACTCTCGGACACAGAAGGAAATTGAATTTGGGATTCACACATCCTGCAAATGAACTGCAACTTCTGAGCAGCAAGTTAGAGTATACTGGAAAGTTAAAATAATGTTTGATACAGAAGGGATTATTGAACAAAGGATTTTTAAGTTTTATCTTCTCACAAAGCCAAAGAAGATATTTTCTTTGACTAACTTAGTTGAATAGTATTCTGTTGGAATCTTAAATTATTTCCATAATCTCATTCCAAATTTCAATTCCCTGACCAGGACACAGAGTGTCAGGACATCTCAGTAAAACCATTGTGACAGATGCACAGATAAAGTGCATTTCCCTAACAATCCCCCATGTACAGAGAATACAGATACCAGCTTCGAAAAGTTTGAACCCACATCCTTATTGCAAAAATATAAGCAGCAGGAAGCAAGGCTACCAACTTGATTCTAACCACACTGCACCATCTAAGTCAGGGCATAAGATTCAGATCTCATCTTTTTGTTTCTCATGGAGAAGCTGTAACAGCTGCATTTCCTGTCATGGGATGCAAATACTAAACCCTATTACAGGACGGGAACTGTGCTTACATCACCTAGACCAGACCCCTAGCCTTTATTTTAAACTAAGAACAATAGAAGGTTTTTTGCCCACTATTTACAAAATCTTCAGTATTTTCACCAAGCAGTAAACACTATAGGAAATGTTGAAAAGACTTGCTTTCATCAGTATTCAAGACAGGAGAGGCTCTGTGATCTGCTCATATAGAGTGCAGCAACAGCAAAACATTTAACAGTTGTCTGAAATCACAGCACTCACTCAGCTTTCTCAGTATTCTCTCCCCTCTCCCCAGATTTGACAACTGTTTCTATCCACCTAACTACAAAATACTCAATAAAACAAAAGCCCTGCAGATCAACAGGGACATTTATTATACAAGCTCACCTCAAAACTCCTTCTCCACCAGCATTCCTATATCCAATTCAAGTCTATCCTTTTTAGTGGTCCTGATAGGTCTAGATTCCCATCCCCAGTTTTGGGAAGGTAATCTTAAAACTAATATTCCATTACCTCTACTTCCACAGGAATGCTATCTGAGAAATTCCTTAAATGCAAGAAAATGCTATACAAATGCAGGTGCTGATAAAGACACTGAGGCTTTGGTCACACTGTAGAAAGTATAGTTACACCCATAATGCTGAACGGAATATTTCTGAAGTCAAGCAACAGTTCTATATGGGAATCATGTAACTGTCCATTCCTCTCAAGTGTTCATATGAAAACTAAAAACCACATTAAATTATATTTTAAACGGGCTTCCTTTAAGAAGTTTAAAGGACTAGCAAAGATCATACATAAATTCAAAGAAAGACAACCAGGAAGAAAGAGGAAGCTTGTAAGGAAACAATATTCATTTCATTGCATATATTTTTTTCAAATGCAAAATTTATTTTTAAATTCATAACTTACAATTATCTTCCACATCCTTTTTGCTGTCCTCCTCTGCAGGAAACACTTGGTTGATAGCAGCCTGGAAAGTCTGTTAGATAAGAAACATTAACATTGTCAGAATTCCATAAAATAGAAATATAGTTCAAAGACATCTCATGCAATCATACAAGTGAGTGCACTGTAATTATGCATGATTTCAAATGAAGTCACCAGCTTTACACTTCAGAATTGGAAATTTTACTGAGTTACTAGATGCAGACAAAAAGTGCTGCATTTATATTACTACACTACATTATAAAATGAATTCACTGTAATATATATTTTAGTGCAATAATATTTGATTCTCAGGTGAAAAATTGCATGTCATACTGTGCAATACAAAAAATAAGACTAAAAAAGTAATCCAAAGGTAACAGCATTGTAAATGACACACAATTTCCTCAGTTTTGCAAGGAAGAAAGAATAAAATGCAAATCATTAGTTCAGTCAAAGGACTGTGATGTTGTTATGATAGGCTGTTTTAAAATATTCCTACTTAAAATATTAATGTTCAATACATAACATCCTCTGTATCACCAAATACTGTAGCTTTGGTTATTGTTCTTTGGTTTTTTTTTTCTTCAATAAATCAATAAAACAAGACCTTCCTTCAACCCTTGTATTCCACTTGTACAAAACGACCATTTATCAAGTGTTCACATCCAACTGGAAAAATTCATAACAAAAGCATCTTTGTTTCTTTTTTCATCTCCAGAAATCATAATTTATATTGCTGTAAAAAGGAAGGAAAAACATCCAAGCAAGTATGCATTACAGCATCTGCACAAAAATACCTATTGTACAAAGGAAATTTTTAATTCTACTTTTTTTTTGTTTACTGTAGTAACAGCTTGTTTGAGCTAGCAATGAATGAACAAAACCCCTGTTGTACCAATTAAACATGACAGCCACCATGCCACTGCAGGCACAGGCTCCTTTTCCCCGTGGAAATGGAGACAAGAAGTCTGGTCCAATATTTGAAAAGGCAACCAACTGGATCTAAAGAATGAACTTAATAAACAAACATGTTTGCTTGTTTGTACTCAGCAAGGTAGTCCCATGAGAAACATCTCAATGGGAAATTTAGGAGAAAGACAGCAACTTGTTTCATATTTTCTTGGGCACAACAGTCTGAGAGGTCCTGGGGCTTACACCATCATTAACAGCCACAAATTGCAACTCTCTTTGAAGTGGGAAGAGTTAAAAATGTCTCAGAGCAGAACTAATTGCTGCCAGATGGAAAGCATTAAATCTACAGTATCCCTTCCCTACCAAGTTATCATAAAGTATGCAATTTGTAGCCATAATAAAATATATTATCATCCCCTTATCAGGATCTAATGCAAAAAAATATGTACAAGATGTTTTCCTAAGAGAAACAAAGCTGCTCGATGACGTTGGAACATCTGAACATCCATAACACAAACTTCCTCCAAAATATTCTTTATCAGAGATTGTGAGGGCCATGGAAGCCTTCAGTGTCTTTACCTACCTCAGAAAGATGCCTGCTGCTATTCAGAGTTTTAGCAGGGCAGAGATTCACCACACCCTTTTCTCCCTCTCACAGTATTACAGTAACTATATATCATCATCATCATTTTCTCTACAAGTTTGTCAACACTGAAGGTAAATCTTGTTTGGTAAAGATGTATTGGAATACAACACTTCCCTACGTGATCAGTTCCCTGTGCGTGAAACAGTGGGAAAGTTTTAAAAAAATATGACGAGCTTCACAAAAATGTAACTTCACTTCTTGTTCTTGTCTGCTGATGTGTAAACCCATTAATCACTAACAAAGACAGGAGAGATTCCCAGCTATTCTGTGAGACTCTTCATAAACTTCTGATACTTTAAAATTTCTGGAGCTGAAGTCAGCCATACTAGAACTGTCTCAGAAGACAAATGGCTTTTTCAATGTCCTCACCACTAAGCCTTCTGAGTCAAGATAAATTTAAAGGAAAAAAAACCACAAACAACCCCTCCCCCCCCCAAAAAAAACAATTCAGAGAATTGATGCTGTCTTCTTATCTCCTATCTGAAAGTTAATGCTTTTCTGTTGGGCTTTTTAGATAAGAACATAGGTACAGTTTCAACATGTAAAAAAAAATTTCACTGCCGTACATCACATTTGGAATACTTTATGTAAAGTAAGGTACTTGTCACATAGATAAGTATGATAGCTAGACATGCACTGCTCCAAGTATTAAAATCTAGTATTTTAAAAAGAAAATAAGCTAATAATCTAATCTATCAATAAGAAAATATCCAAAGAAATTTTTTATTATATTTTACTATTTTTAAATTTTTTAAACAATTATTTTAAATAAAAAAACCTTCAGATACTTGAGGGAAGACTTCTGCACTAATCATAACTTAGGACAAGTTTGTTCTAAGGGAGTGGAGAGGATATTAATCTTATGAGACAATAAAATGGTCTTAGGAAGCAAAACAAGGTTTAGGGCATTCTGAAAGGGTTTTTTTTGTTGTCTTTGTAATGAAGCAACCCTTGAAATCCAATGGCAATTTTAACTATTCTCCCAGAAACTAGATGAGTGAAAAAAGATATCTTTCCATTCAAGCAGGATCTTCTTTCTACCATGTAATCCAATATGTGTAACCATGCCTTCCTTTATACCTTCCAGATACAGACAGGAGACATCCCTACTCTCAGCTGTATTTCACAAATCAACCTACAGCAGTACAAACCATGTGTAAGACAGACAAGAGCACATCTCACTTGTGCAAGCAAGTTGTGCTCACTGTATAAAAAAAAAAAGAACAAACAAAACCACCTTAACTTGAAGCACTGAACTTTGAACATTCTGATCCTTACTTTCAAAGTACATTTATTCTTTTATACTTAGCTGGGAAAAATACCTTTCTGGTTATTCACAGCATACCAGAGCAGGTGGCCCATAAAGCCTTCCATGACCCTTTAGAAGTGGCACAGAGCCATAAGGTATCTCTCAGTCGATGGCAGGAGGGATGTCAGCGAGTGCCTGCAGCACCTCACACCCTCCCAGTGACTGCCAGAAACTCGTGACTGCTGATGCTCTAAGAAGTGCCTGGCCCCTACTCCTCTGGGCCCCATGGTGCCCAGAATGGCATCTCAAGGTGCAACCCCTTCCAGTGCATCTCTTCCTAATCACTTTATTTACATTTGCTACCTCCAAGAAAAGAGTAAATCCCCCGTTTAGCAATTTCACTGTCATTTGCCTTGTCCTTGTTTTAGCCTCAAAGAAGAATAAGATATATGCAACAGGATCCAAGATTACGAATCCCAGTACATTCATAAAAGAACACTTTAAGGAGAAATGAAAGCACAATACTAGTTGAATTTAATAGCTGATTCCCTCTCTACCTGCCTCCTTCCTTGTACCACCAGCATGTGACTGCTGGTGGGCCATGGGCCAGGACTGCCAGCTCTGGTACAACCGATCCAGTTTGGAGCCTGTTCTCAGGGCAGGACTCCAGCTCTAGGTGCGACCATGCTCATTAGCAAAGCACTCTCCAGTTTCTCTGGCTGTTTTTTCCTGGTATTTATTTTCCAGTCCTGGCATTTATAAACCTTACAAGTCAATGATCTACTTTTTGGGAAAAGGTTCCCATCATGTAACACATGCACCCTCTGTTCCAGTAAAACACTCCTGCGGCTCACCATACTGTACATGCAGGGCAGGCTGGGTGACTCAGATCCCCAGCTCCCTTAGACACACAGTTCTGCACAGAGCTGTAAACACTTGGGATGGGCTATGGTGCCCAAAACTGCTACTGCCGGCGTTTAAGTGAATTGGTGTGTTGGACCTTCGCAGAGTCTGGACTGGCTAACTTGGTTTCATAATGAAATGTGAAGCAACCTGCCGCCACAATGGCCTCAGCTCCTCTGCCCCCCTTCCACTGCTTTCTGACATCCTGAAAACTTTCCACTTCTTCCAGTTGGATCTGTTCTCTGACCTGGTTTGGGGTGTCAGGCACAGCTCGGCAGGCGGAGCTGGGAGGGTGCCACTCTGCAGTGCCAGAGCTGGCCACAGATGGGGATGGGAGGGAGGGGTTTAAGACATGGTGAAACTGCTGCCTTGCAGCATATACTGCAGCTATTGACAACAGTGTCATAAAAGGCAATAATCAAACACATGCATACACATTTCCTTTTCAGACTGTGACCTCTGGCAAGCTACCAGTGCCTACAGAGAATACATATGACATGGTAATGACCCAGATTAAAAAATAATAATAAGTTGCACTGCCGGGATATGTTTACAAGATCAGGTTACTCCTCTCCTCCCTGTAATTATCATGGGCAACTCCAGAGCTGCTGGATCACGCATTCTTGCTGAAGTGCGCTTCTGAACTACCATTTTAAGAAAACAAAGTGACAATGAGTATTAATGCTGACTACTTCAAATGAGTGGTCTAAGTGCACAAGGACAGAGTCGTCTTAAAAAGTCAAAAAGCAATGAGAAATATTTCTCGAAAAAGAAACCAATGACACCTTGAAAAGACTGAGAAGGTAATGAAGAAAACCTTTTAGTCCACCTTTATAAATATATGGTTAATCAATTAAGTTGGATAGTTTAAAATACAGGACCATAATCTCTATTTAGACTGTGAAGTGTTTGTTCCCTTAGCTGAATGAACATTAGGCTCTTAATTGATCTGCTTAATTCAAAACAGCCAACAGCAGAATAACAAACTCCCTAGACAAATGAGATTTTTTTTGTTGTTGAGAAAACCATGAAACAAACTATTTGTATTTTAGGATCATTTTTTGGTTTTTGTTTTTTTTTTTAATTATTTATGGTCCCTGAAAGGAGCATATGTTAGAAATAAATAGTGACTCGGAAACATCATTATTATTGTTTCTGTTTCAGTGTAAAGGCTTTTGCTCCTTATGGCATCAGGACCATTGGGGAATATAAACAGAAACAGCAGTGGGGGTGAAATTTATTTACGTCATTTTCATATTACCCATAGATCTGGAATATTTAATATCCTTGTCTGAATAATCTTGCTCCTCCTCAAACTGACAAATGAATACTACTGCTACTACTAAACCTATATACACTTTATCTATCTCACTCAAAAGTCAATTGTTACACTTACTTTGTATTTCTAAGGAAGGCAAAATCAACTTCCTGTCCAAGATGCACAAAAAAGAAAGCCTTCAATCATTCTCCCAAAAGGAAGGACTGCTGCATAACCTTTTGACTGTGACAAGGCATTCTCTCCTACTGCTGACATAAAAAAAAAAGACAACAAAACACATTGTTGTCTTTTTTACATCCTTGAACACAAGAAAAACCAAAACTATTAGAAAGGGCACAAAAAATATATTCAAAAGACTGAAACCACAATTTTTAAGGCAATGCTAATCTTTTTCTAGCTAGTACAACCCAGGAATCTGACCATCTGAATTAGGATAATTGATAGCTTCAAGGTGCTTCCTGTAGAAACTGACATTTAGTTACGACATACTGAGTCTGAAAGATGTCATGATAAATCAAGCCACTGGAACACACTAATTAGGATGAATTAGGTCTTCATTTTAAAAGTTACATTTATTTGACTTTAATTTGATGTAGCAATTCCACAGCACCTTTTTTTATCATATTACTTCTCAAGGCACTTGAGTTAAGAGGATTCATCTCTCAGTCTTCATCAGTCTAATGGTGTCTAATCTGAGCCAGGGCCCAGCACATCCCTGTAGGACCCTTCCCATGCATGTAAGGAAAAAGAGAGAAGCTAATCTAACAGCAGGCTCTTCATCAGTGTCTAATTGAGAAAATTAAAGCATACAGTACTGAATCAAATGGCTACAGAGATTCAAAGCTCCTCTCTTTCATGAGCACACACTCAATGCACGTGCAGATAACTGACAAATACGTGCTTCTCGTCAGTGTGAGAGGTCCATTGCAATACAAGCTAAAGCTGAACAAAGATCCTTAGCCAAACCTAGAACAGAAAGCTGATTTTCCACTCCTTCAGGCTGTGTGCAGTTGAAGATAGTGGCAAAGACCTGGACTACAGGTAAGGTGGTTTCTTTGTATATTTTTTCTCTATTCCTTTGTTTGTGACACACTTACCTTGCCTTTCTGATTCAAAGGTTCAATAGTTAAGTTGTCAGGGCCAATGTCCACAATCATCCCCATCTGAAACCCATCAGTTGGGTGTGGAGCCCAAACGGGCTTCCCGTCTTCCATTGTGGGATCTATCCAGTATTTCCTGTAAGAAAAAATAAAACTAAAATTAATCAAAAAATTTTGTATACAAATTGAATAAACCAACAGGATTTATGACAGACTTTAGTTTATTATGTTTATTTCTATTATTCAGTATGAAAGGAGACAGCCCCTGCAGACTGGAGCCAGCCTTTCTCCAACTCGCAATGCTTCACCTACAGAGGACACCCCTTGGATTTCAGCATGGACAAGACTGAAGACCAGAATCATTTTTCACAGGATCCACACCACTGCTCCCTGAAGTTCTTTGTCCAGCCTCCCTAACTTGTGAATCAAGAAGGGAGTCTATCTCGTGATCAAAGTAGAAGTGGAAGATAGATTCAAAGCCAAGACTATACTAGGAGTGTATGTATGTACACATATATGGATACACATGTAAAGACACACATATATATTTGCATGTGCATGCAGTCAGTCATATGACTAATGGCTACTTGTCTGTATTTGAGCTGGTGTACAAATATTTGTATTTTTGCAACAGCACACGTTGAGGCATGTGAGCAGAAATCCAGTCTCTTCGCATTTGAGACGAATGTGTTCACTCTTTTTGTGTGGCTGAACATATGGCTTTCAAATAACCCACAAATATATTTGGTCTCAATTGATTTATCATCCTGTAAGTCTTTTAAGGGCTGACCCTCATGATACTATAACATTACAGGTCTTCCTCTTAAGGAATGATTTTCTATTAAAAAATGATATGAAAATTGTTTAAAAAATAATTTTTATCTGCAAGTGAAAAAGATGCAAAGGTCAAGATAGTCAAACCTTATGCTCCTCAAGTTATACTGCTAAATAAGCTCCCAATTAAAAGGGAGTACTTGATTGCACGCAATACTCATTGAGCTAACCAGGAAAATTGCCAAGGTTGGCACACTCTGAATGGCTAATGGTGCCATTTAAAATATGCTGAATTGGTCCCTTTTTTAGTGTTTGGTTGGTTTTGGGGGTTTTTTTGTTGGCTTGGTTTTGGTTTCTTTTAAACCTACTTTATAGTCCTTACCCTAATAAGAATAGAGTCCACTCAGCTTAAAAGGCTCATTTCTCCTTGCTGTTCCTTACTCCTCTCTAAAACTCATTCACCTACTAAACTGACATGTTTTAGTGATTCCAAAATTTGTAAAAAGTAATCTCATACCACCAAGGTGTAACTTGCCTCTCTCAGCATGAAAGAAATGAGCCTGCCAAGCAGCAAAGAAAACACTGGCAACAAACTCCAGAAGCTAAGGGAAAGCCTGGGAGAGTGTCCCACATTTTTCTTTTCCCATATCTGAAGGAAAAAGAAGATCCAAAATTTCTCACGAACAATGAAGGCTACTGATTCCTTTGCCATGAGCAGCCGCAAGGAAAAAGAGTGATTGGCCCACCAGAAAGCTGTACAACTACAAGCAGAAAAGGACATCCTTGCCCCTCAGAGGATCTGTCACCACATGCTGCACATAACCTGCTTTTTACTGCCTCCAAGGATAGGTCAGAAAAGTTGGAAGGGAAGGAAAAGGCTGGCTGGGATCTCTTTGAGAATGCTGCTGGTCTTAGTTAACAGCAAGCTGTCTTATTCCTTGGCAACTTTAATGTGAAATATTGATGAAAACTTGTGATTTACTATTCTCCCATGTACAAAACATAGTAAGTTCTTTTAACTACACACGGAAAGTTATGTTCTAAAACCTCCAGTATCACATTTTCTCCTGTTTACTTCCACCCTTTCGCCACAGCCCATGAACTCTACAAAACAGCATCTTCATCATGTGTTGCCATCACTATACGATAAATCCTGTAAACAACATCTGTATTCACTCACAACTGGCTGCTGGCCATTTTTTCTTTATTTTATGATACTGAAAAAGGAATTTCTTTCCAGCCAGACCTGACCTCTAGATCCAACTGCCATTGTGGGCATAGTTGCTAAACAGCTGAGTTTATTTCTGGATATAACCAAGCCTTCATTTCTTCACAAACCTATCATTTGCTTTTAAAATGCTAGTTCAAAACAGTAGTTAAACGATATGTCACACAACCACTAAAAACAAGGCTGTCTTTTACAGCCCGAGTACCATGGTCAGGGCTCCGGACATAACCATGTTGCACGAGAAACAAACCCTAAAATTTCTGCCAAGACTTCAGCAGAAGTAGGAATCCAACCTCCCCAGTTCACATCCAGATGCTTCTGCTTTGTTCACTGACAGGCCTTTTTGCATTCTTACCTATTCTGAAGGCAACTTCATACTTCATTAATAAATTATGACAGAGGAGTGTCACAAGCTGAAAAAATCCTCTTGAAGGACAGAGCAGTGGTTGAATTCAGCCATCGCCAGGAAACACAAATTTAAGAAAAGTACCTGAGGCTTTGCAAGCATCTAAGACACCATTGGATGAAAGGAATCTAAATACAAGTGAGTCATTTATTAATGGGACAATTAATTTTAATAAATACAGTCTTCTGGCTGAGAAGTGACGTAAAACCAGTTGTAACATTTTGGGTTTAGCACCACTTCATCTCTGTCAGCTGGGACTCTGGCAGGGAGCACAATGAAATTGGATATCAAAACCTCCCAGGTATTACCTGCTCTATTATTTACACCCCCATTTGATGTATTGTGCCATTGCCTTGGGACAGGCGCAGGACGCCTAGTCCTGAACAAGCTCCTGAATAGCCAGTTTACAGACCAGCATTTCACAGTGAACAGAAACTACCAGTGGGAACAAACTTTTTTCCCGATATGCATCCATCTAAATCCAATCTACATGCAGTCTGTCACACTGCTAAACACATCATTTCTGAAAACAATGAAAGCAAAGAGACTCATGCCCAGGCTAAAAGCTCTAAGGCAACAAATTTAACAGCAATACCACGAAACACAAGGAGTAACCTGGATGGTGCTTCCAAAAAAGGAGACAAAATAAGTTATCATCCACATTTTTATTTGTATATATGCACTTAACATACATTAATTGATTTTAAGTTGCTGGATCATTTTGGTCTCCACAATTAAGACATCTCCAAAATGAAGAAGAGAATTTGCAAAGGTTATGCTTAGAAGTGGGAAGCCAGATGCCCTTTTCTCTTTCTACATAGAAGGACCTCAGGAGTATTGGAGTTTTTCTCTCTGTTGAGCACAAGAGGGATAGTAATAAAATAAGCCTTTGCCTGAAGCTGGTAAACTTAATAGCTATTCCTTCAAATGTCAGATTTTATTTCTTTATAATTGGTATGTAGTAATAGACCTTTCCTTAATTATCAATAAGAGTATTTAACACATTCAGCACTGGCTAAAGACTAGAACTAGTGTTTAAACAACTTGGAAGACAAATCACTGCCCAGATTCAGAGAAAAACATCCACCAATATTTCTGTAACTTTTTTTCTGCACTATTATTCCCCCTTTTGGAGAATGTTTAATGACATTTTTTTCTCAAAAAAAATTATCTACGTAGCACATTGTGTATAGGAAACAACTAAGAATTCCTCAGTTGAAAGTTAACACACTATGCTCCTCCCACTTATGTTTACCTAAGTAGTATTGATTTTAAAATAATGTAATACAACTACATTTGGGTGTTATAGACTATTTAAATAGAAATTAAATGCTACCATCTGGTGAAAGAATTCTACAAAGGCAAAATATACTAATGTTGCCAGAGCCCAGAGGCAGGCATTTGCATGATCTGATCCTACTTACAATCCTATGAACAGTCTGCTATACCAAGGCACTGTACTGATTGCTCAATTAACTAATTAAAACAAATGAAAAATTAGACTTCATTAAATAACCAACAGTAACTCACTAAAATGGCTAAGTCCGAGGAAAATAAACTAATTAGAATAGGTATAGTAGTAAATTATCATTTTAAAACACTGGTTTTTTAATATTAAAACCACCTTGCACTCGTGTGTTTAAGAGCTGCCCAAAATTCTGCTGATTACAGCAGGCACATGACACTGGTCTGGGAAAGGTCCTATAAACATACAGAAGAGACTAGACAGAGAGAAACATTCATACAGAGTAGTACCTTACTGTCAGTCAAATTACTTTTGCAACCCTAGTTTACTGCTCAGCTGAAACTTCGCCGAATCAAAGCTCAGGCAGCATGCAGCGTTCTTCTGCAGGTGACACAGTATTTCAAATGAACTGCAGCTATAGTAGAGATTAATTTTTATTTGAGCTAATTACAATACAGTTATAGCTCCATTGTTTAACTGAGTGTTAAACCAATACTATTATTATTCTTTACTTTTCCAATTTACTACAAAACTCTGCTCTAACACATTCTAGTTTATCCATGTCACACTGCAGCTTTTTCATACCTAAAATAACACCAGCAAAGTAACTCTGTGAGGCAGGGACTTCTGCCAAACTGGAAAAGAAGAAATAGACTGCAATACAGCACAGCACAGAAGTACCTCCAAAACCAACTTGCTTTGAAAATCTTAACCCCAACTTGTTAATTGTCACAACCTTTTGCAGATGTATGCATGTAAAACAAGAGTATCTGAGGTCCACATGTGAGAATTGCTAGATAAAAATTTCTTTTAAAGCTACCTGCTCTGACTGCTTGGGACAACACGAGCACAACAGCTGATGGAATTATTCTCATGGCATGCTCATTTTCTTCTTTGTGTATTTGCATATATCAGCATGTTTTCAATACTGAGCAACCAGAAACTGATTTCTGTAGTATTTCCAGATGAACCACTCTTTTGTATCTGTATTCACTTATTTAACATTCACATAGGAAATGTGCTGTTGCGTTTGCTAGTTGCTATTCAATAAGAAAAGACAAGACAGTCCCTCATGGTTTAAGCTAAGGAGAAAACTTATTTTCTCCTCATTAAACATGGCAATTCCCAATCAGTAAAGCACAACTGCAATAATTTCTCAACTCCATATAATTTTCAACTCCATATAATTTCTGAAAACACCTTTGCCTGGAACATCCATGCTCCTGGAAGAAAAAATTTTAAGGAGCAGAAGAAGGGGTGTGGTAGGGTCAGGATTAGCCAAAGACCTGTACAGCTTCCTCTAAACCATCTCACCTTCCCGTGTGTTAACTGCTGCTTGAGGCATTTCAGCCCAGCTGCCTTCCTGCCTTGCTCTCTGCTCTGCCTCTTCCCCTCCTGACCACCTTGAGAAGTACTGACACAGGGCAGGAGATGGTCTGAGTAAGAACATGTATTTTGAAAAAAAGAAAAAAAACCATACTACTTTATCTTCAAATATTTAAATGGCTATTGCATCAAAATAAGCTGTTAAAAAGAAGGAATGAAATTAATGGTAGGAAATTTCCCCCACAGCAACTGAATTTCACGTATGTTACCATCCTGAAAATGAGGTGATACAGGCATTGCCCAAGAACCCTCAGTTTTGAAATATATGTTTTATGCTTTTTTCAAATGCATCATATTGAATCAATCAGCACTTGTGAACGTCTGTGCACTTTTAATATAACAAAACTGTAGCCCACTAAAAAAACACCTATTGTAGGAAGCCTATCCAAAATAATCTGTACATCAACTGAACAGATTTCTGTAAGGCTAAATGTCTTTCAGGTGTTGTTTACTAAGTGCAAAATTCTCAGTATTGCTCAAGAAATAAAAATAAACCTCACATGAACAAGGAAATCTGCCATTTGAGGTTACAGTGAAGCTTCAAAAAACCCAGAGGAAGGAGAGTTTAGGCAATTTTAACAAACATACCAACTGTGCAGATGTGGCAGAGGAAATGAGTCCACAAGTGAGGCTGTACACAGTAAAAGATCACTTGTGGCACACCAGCGGAGGACAAACAGCAAACATTCTCATGAACTGTACCACGTGAGAAGAGGACAAGGAGTGGGGAAGATGGAAGATCAAATGAGACTTAGCAAAGGAAGACAGCAACATATATGGCATATTAACTAGCAAATATTTGTCCAATTCAACTGCTGTTACACAAGACCGAGAGGAATTTTGTACAGCTTGTAAGTTTGTAAAATTCTAACCACAGAGGTTGTGGTCTTTTGACTATGACGCTGAGAAATTAAAATTCAATTCATATTAGAATCAGCAAGATGTGATGATTTCCTCTGTGATTCCTGCTCTTCTGCCAGTTTTTTAAGCTACTCTCTCAATAATGTTATTCTTATTTTAGTTCCTGCTAAGAAAATAGAGAGGTCTTTGTCCCAGTTCTTGTTCATTAAAATAACCTGAGTGGAGTTTCCTGACAAACCAAGAATTAAGTATGCCAAGGGGATCTGCATAAGCATTTTCAACCAACAGCAATGCCTACTGCAGTAATAGCAACAAGCAGAAAAAGTATCAAAACATAAAAAACAGTGTCAAAATTGAGCAGCAAAGTTAAAATTAAAGAAAAAGTTCCTCAGTTATTGTCTGGACACCACTTCAGAAGCATTACAAAAGAGAAATGAGGACTAGAAAAAACAGAACTAACAAGGCTATAAAAACACTTTTGAAACAGGTTGTTAAACTTAATGCTTTCAGGCTTTACAAGTCAGCCCTAGTGAAACCAGCAGGCAGCAAGAGGGGAAGAAAAGGCATACCATGGCTGAAGTCACCAAACAGACAAAGACATCAAAGCAAAATCAGAAGTATCTTAAGCCATCTCATAATATATAAAGAGCACATAGGATGCACTCCTACAGATCTAGCTGGAGTACTTCAGGCAGACAAGGTGAACTCTGGAATTAACTATCTCCATGGCAGTAGTCATGCTGTGTGACCACTGGCAGCAGTACTCAAGCATAATGGCTTAAATCATATTCCATAAGCAGCCTCAACAAGGTCAAGTAACTTCAAACCCCTTCAGCTAGTACTTTAACAGTGTATTTGTTTATACCCTCATGTGCCACTTTTTCCAAGTGTAAACATGAGAAAGAGCAAATACTTCTTGAAGGTTGAGGATGACTCTCTCTAAGCTAATGAACTCTAAATTCTCCTCTGGTTATGTCATTTTTCAGCTTCCCCACGCATTCATCTTCTACATCTCATACTCTCCTACTGTCAAATTAGAGTGCCCTGTTTCCCCACCCAGCATGTGCTGCTGCCAAGCTATTGCTCATCTTCAGGTGACCTAATACAAGAACTGCTATGTTTATTCCCTCTTAAGCCTATGCACCCAATAGTCTCTCTTTCAGCTTCGTATACAAGGCGAAACAAAAGCAACCAATTGGCCTAAATCTATCAAATACAAGGGATCTCACCTTCAGCACAAAAAGTAGAAAATCTAATTATGCAAATGGAAAACAAAAACACTAAGAAAGTCCTTAATTTGATTCCCAAATACTTAAAATTAAATGGATCACTTATCATTAATATTGGTTGTTTATCATATAAATACCAATCCCTCGTCACTGGCTTCCATAATCTGAACTGCAGAAGCTGACCGTTATGATAAGCAATCAGGACACCAGAATTTTAATCCTCTGTAGACCACCATCAATGCTGGCTAAAGCACATCTTGGTGCAGCCAGTAGGGCCTTGTACCAGCTAAAGCAAGCATATATTGCATTTTATACCAGCTTTTGTCCAGCTGATTCAAAAAGAGGCTGAGGTAGACTGAATCCCAGTAATTTATTCTAACTCATATGAACACAGAAAAACCCCAAAAAAGTTCATGCCCTCCATACAAAAAAATCAGAACAATATTCCTAACCACCAATTTAAGGGGGGGAAACCCAAGCCAAACAGAAAAAAATATACCACAAAACAAATCCCACTTTTGAGTGCTTTTGAATTTTTGTTAATTCACCAGCAATTCAAGAACTCTGCACAACTTAAATATTTTTTCAGATAAATACTTGAAGTAGAAAGCCTACACTACCCAGTGACAGTATTTTGTACTTTTAGATGAGTGATGCTAAGCCCTTGACATTCAAGCAGCCCTACAATTCCAGCAGAGAAAGTCAAGAGCTGAATCATAAGCCAGAGCCTATCAGTAACTTGGTTCTCCATGGCTGCCTCCATGAATAATTCAGAAATACCCCAGGGGGTCCTGAGGGTGACCAACACACCTCTGATCCCTCCTCTGAGCCCATGTCTTGTCAAGTTTTGAACTTCAGCTATATAACCCTCTTGCTACAGAATAATCAAATGAAACTAGGTAAATACAGAAATAAGCAACCAACCAATCTGCACTGAGTTTGATCAGTTTGATAAATACATGTGCATAAATAACTGAACAGAGACACATTTGCCTGGTAAGTTTTTTTTAAAGTACAACTATAAAAAACATAGCCAAACTCCTGGTACATATCAGTGTAAATGGGACTGATATTTTAGGAAACTAAGAATACATACTCAGCCAGGAGCCAAGTCAAGCCAAATAAACTATGCACTTCAGATGGCATCATCAAAGGTTGCTAGAGGGTGTGCAGGAAACCTCAGATGCATGACCTCAAACCAATACAAAGAGCCTGGGCAGGGAAAAAATATATTTGTACTTTCTGAGTTACTACCACTATAACAAATAGCAAGTAAATCAGATGTTTTCAAATGGTACTAACTTTGATTTGGCCACCTTATTAGAGGAGAAAATACTGGAAACTAATGACAATCAGCAGCATATGCAAATTGACAGGTATAATCCAGGAACTGTTTATTGCCATCCCTCACTGTACAGAATCCATAACTCTTTCAAAGAAAGAATTAGTTCCTAAAAACACTTACATTACCTGTTTAAAACTTCTTTTTCCTCTCTCCATATCAGCTTGTACTTATTACAAAAAGCATGGGTGTAGTTTATAGGCAATGGGCTGAAACACAGACAATCTGCAACAGACCAGTGAACTCAGGAGAAACCCTCCCTTCAGAAACATGCAACTAAAAAAGGAAGATTCTTGTCAAAATCTACTCAGATATTGTATAGAAATAAATAAATAAAAAATAGAACCTGTTTCCAAGTTCACAGATCTCACTGATAAAAGTAATTCTGAGGGAGGTGACTGAAAGCTTTCTCTTAACATCATGAGATCATGAGAGTCATTTAAGACAATTTTAAGAGCAAAGACAAGAAAGCTACTCCAAGAAGTGACAATGAACGTGTTTTGTCAGCAACTCCATTTGTTTCCTTGGAAAGATGAGTATAGAAGGCCCATTACTATGAGACAAAAACCAGTAATTACCACAAAAGATAAAGATCATTTACATAATCTCGAAAATTTTTTCTGGAGTATATGATTTAGGAATAAAATACACTTAAAACCCATAAAAAATTATTGAAGGGCTAGAACATCTCTCCTATGAAGAAAGGCTGAGAGAGTTGGGGGTGTTCTGAATAAAGAAGAGAGGGCTCTAGTAAAGACCTTATTGTGGCCTTTCCATAAATGAAGGAAGCCTATAAGATGGAGAGAGACTTTCTATCAAGGTCCCTAGTAACAGGACAAGGGACAACAGTTTTAAACTGAAAAAGGATAGATTTAGACTGGATGTAAAAAAGAAATTCTTTGCAATGAGGTTTGCCTGAAGAAGCTGTGAATGCCCCATCCCTGGAAACCTTCAAGGTCAGGTTGAATGGAGCTTTGAACAACCTAGTGAGGACAGAGGGGTAAGACTTGATCTCTTTAAATGTTCTTTCCAACTCAAACCATTCTGTGACTCTAAAATAACCTTTAATTCTTGTACTGTTCACGAATAGTTTGTATTGTCACAGAAGGCTGAGTACTGTAAAGGCTTGATATCTGACCAGCAGCAAACCAGACAAAATCTGCTATTAGCACTGACAGGATCTTGGCAGCAGGGAAAACTGCAGACCATAACAACTTCCACATTAGCCACATCCTGACCACAGCTCAACTCTCTCATTTTTTGGCAAGACACTGCTCTCTGCAAGGTTTGAGAAAGTTCTAGGCTTCCCTTAACCTTGGTACAGGATCATGCAGATTACAGACTCTGGACTAATCTTTGCACAGATTTTGCCACAGCTGAAGACAAACAGCTTGTTTTTCTTACTACTGATTTGGTATTTCAAATGGACTGATGCAGCTCCCATAGCTCCAATATTTTATGAACCGTGAATTACAGGAAATCCAGCTCAAGAACATCACACTCACATCTTGTTCAGAAGATTGAGATCAAAGTCCAACTGCATTTTATCAACTGATTTTAATCTCAAATAGCTTACCTGAATGTTATTGCCCATCCCCATCACATATTAAATGTTATTTATTAATTTAACATGCATGCTGCAAGAAAGTGCATCCCTGCTAACGATTCTGTTAAAGTCAACAATGAGTAAAAATTACCAACCAGCAACACCACAAAAATGGTTATAAATTTTCTGCCCAAGTGTTACAAAAAACCAGGCTTAGCCAAATGCATATTTTAGAAGAAGCCTGGGATAGCTTTAGGGTTTTCAATAGCAGATGTCGTCGTGCAGGCAACAGACCAAACACTATCTCTGCACAGGCAAGAGAAGAGAACCACCCCTGGGGCTGGGAGCAGGCACACACAGTCTCAATACTGATGTGAAAGTAAACCAAAAACAATTTATGCAGAATCACAGCTCCCAGGACCAGCCCTTAAGCATAATTACAAATTCTATACAGAAGCTCGTGCAGAGGACAAACCACCACAGTCACATGCTAAGATCAGCCTATTTATTTTGGCAAAGAAGCAAGAAGTTAAGGAAAGCTTTTAGTCAGGTTGTAAATTCAAACATAAAATGCAGCTCAGGTGTTTTTAAATTAAAAACTTCCTGAACAAAGGGAGAATGAGCACGGTCATGCTGCCACTGCTGTTTCCCAACTGGGGTCAGCAGCTCAAAGCATTTAATTGTGGTACTTGAGCCTTCATTTCAGACCATGCAAAATATTTTATACAAAAAATTAATCTCCAGAGGCTAGGAAACTCATCTAAGAAATAAAACCAGGTCACTAAGTCCTGCCCATGCAGTCTTCATTTAATTCAGCTGCAGTGGTTTCAATCTAGATGTTCAAGAACTATCAATCCAGTGATAATCTGATGGTTAAGACATTTTTAAGGGAGTAGTGGATCTAAGATCAGACAACAGATTGAAACTCTGCTAAATAAAAATATATTGCAACTATCACAGGCCCTTTTTTCTTTTTCAATTACACGGATATTTAGTTTCAATTTCATTTTCCTCTCTTATCAAATATTCAATAATTTAACATTGTGGTGGGATTAGGCACATATAACAATAATTTTCACCTCAGGAACAAAATGATAAATGAAACACCTATATAATTTTCAACTCTAAGTAACACACTTCTTTCATTTTGTTGCTTTTTAGTCCTTCCTACAATATTTTAAACTGAACACACTGTAAGGCAAACAAAATATTATGCATTCAAAATCAAAGACATCTTATAGAAGACTTGAATGGTCAATTTAAGATACTTCTGGTTTGGTTTAAACTGAACACACTGTAGGGCAAACAAAATATTATGCATTCAAAATCAAAGACATCTTATAGAAGACTTGAATGGTCAATTTAAGATATTTCTGGTTTGGTTTTTTTCTTTTTTTCTTTTTTCTTTTTTACTAACTGTAAAGATTTTAAGCCCATACTCTGCACCCTCTGGAAGGTTTTACTAGTTCTAGTTTGTACCATGTATCTCTAGTCTGGTCCCCCTGAATGAATATGAATTCACAACTGCAGACTATCAGGTGTTTTTCTTAGGAGCATCTTCCAGGTTGGTTTCATCCAAATAGGATGCAATTTGATGCCTGGGCTTGCAGTGCCATAAATGCAGACAACCAGGAGGTTCAGTACTATAGTAAACTCCTAAGATGAACCAAAACACTAATGGAGACATGCCTCTACTCACTCTTTATCCAGCAGCTGATGGTTACCAGCATGAGAAAAGACTCTTGCTCTAATATAGTGACAAACCACCTTACGGTACTTTCCCCCCCTTTTTATCTGCACTTCAAATTTATTGCCTTTTTTATCTGGGCTTTATTCTTTAATACCGGGCGTGAGTGATCATATAACATCTAGCTACCAATCACACATCATCACTTAACCAGGAAAAACAGCCTTAAACAAAGATAGTTGTTTTAAGTAACATAAACTGCGTTTTTCTTCCTTCTTTCCTCCTCAAGGACAGACTATTGCTACTACAACACAAAAATTCTGCCTTAGACCTCCAATGTTCAATACTTTAAATTTATGCTTCTTGGAGTTCAAACACCAGCTAAGCACAAGTTCCACCCTTTAGAGCTTATATAATTGTAGTGATCTTGCCCTCTAAACACAAAGTATGATTAAAATTATCTTTAGTTTCACCTCAGTTGACCCAAGATGCTTTGGCAGTCCCCATCCTGTGAGCCCCCAGCAGGCAGCTCTCCCCAGCCCACCCAGGGACACTGCACCCCAAGTGCCTGTCAAGCAGCCCTCACCCCGGCTGTGGAAGGACACACGGAGATACTGTGGTCTAATCAAACAGGTCTCAAAGCAAAACATTACTTGCATGCTCAGCTGGTAACTCACCACTGGCTCCCCATCAGATGATGCTGTGGACTGGAAATGTGGAAGCAACAGCAACAGGAATGTGAGTGAGTCCTGTTCCTGCAGGTTTCGACATAACCCTGTACAGCAGCCCAAACAAAGGCTCGTACTTACTCAGCCTACAAATAACTTTAATCAGCGTGTTTTGTCTAAAACTGGGGGTTAGATCCCTCTCTCTGGTAACTAATCTTACTGCTGCTTGTCAGACAGGAGAAATTTGAATTAGGGCTTTAAGTCAAAAGCCCAGCTAGCATTTGCAATTGCACAGACCTAACCATGTATCAAAATTTCTGTTCCCGTTCCAACATCACATTATAAAAAGTAAACTTTTATTTGATTTATGGACAATGTATAAAACACAAATCCACATTTTTTCAAAACCACACTGAAAGATACTATTAAAAATACTCTCAAGGAGAGTGCAAAAGGCCCACACACAGAAGCTTAGTAGTTCCCAACTACAAGACTGGTGCAATGTTAACTCTTCCCCACAAAACCACCACCAGCAAAAAAACCCAAGTAAAGCTCTCTCATCCCTCTGCCAGGACAAGAGGTACCCAGGACATGAGTCACATTTCCCATTTCTTCATGTCCTTCTTCCCAACAGAGGCAATACAAGTCCCAGCAACAATGGAAAAATATCTCTGAGAACATGTATGATCTGTACTTCTAAGCAGTTCTTCACCGAGAGGGTGGGGAGGTGTTGAAACAGGTTGCCCAGAAACTTGTGGATGCCCCATCCTGAAAGTGTGACTTTGAACAACCTGGTCTAGTGAAATGTGTGGCAGGGGGGGTGGAACTAGATGAGCGCTAAGGTTCCTTCCAACCCAAACCATTCTGTGTTAAAAAAAACAAAGTCTACATGAACCTTGAATTACAGGTAGACTCAAGGAGCATACAACCCTTTTGTAGACGTAAAAGTTTCCCTTTATTAAAAGCAAAATATTTGATACAATACAGTCATATCCACAATGTTAAGCATATTTTCACAATTCATGTTTAAAACTCAGACCTTCCCAAACCCAATATTTTTTCCCATAGCTCAGAAAATTTTGTTCAGCAAGTGTTCTTATCTTCCCAACTGATATTACCTACAACATTTATTTAAAAAAATTAAAATAAATCTAAAATACATACAAGCATGACCTGAATTATTTGGACATAACCTCACTTCAGATATTCAAGGCCAATCTAGAAAATCATGACTTTGATCATCAAATTTTTTAACATTTCAAAAAGAAGAATGTCCATATAGTATTTACCTAACAACTGTATTCTTTGTTCTTGTGTTTGTGCAACATAAAGGGAAAAAAAGAAAAACGTAACAGAACCTCCACTAGCAAACTTTCTGGAACTTACTACCAAAGTTTCCTTGAGCTATTTCATGTCAAGGAAATGTCAGGGTTCACATTCATTGTGTTTCTCAACTGTTAAAGTAGGGCACTTTTTGTGGATCACAGAGATATGGCCCATATAAAATTTAGGATTTAAATAACACTCCTCTAGAACAGCTAAAAATAACTGCTGGTTTGGCAGCCCCTGAAGAGGAGATTAAGAAAAAGTAGTATTTCAAAGACCCCACACATGAAATTTATGACTGAAATTCAGCAGAATACTGCTCAGCAGAAATTTCAGGGGGTTCAGATATCAAAAAGATTAAATTATTTTTTAATTATCAAAACTGACATCACAGGTTTAAACCATGTCTCAGCTACATGCCTACATATACCACAGGCTGTCAACACACTCAATATCAAAACCATCCAGAAAGGTAATCAAATGGATTTGCCTATATGAGTGAGAAGGACCAGAAAGCATGAAACAGACACTTCCACTCAGTACTTTCATCTAATTTATGTTCTTGAAGACATTTCTAATTTTCTCAACACTATTTCCAAGAAACAGGAACAACCCAATTTAATGCAATCTGCTATAAATCATTAGGATTCACCCAGGTGACTCAAGAAGAAAACCCAAACTTAATTAGATAATTTCAGATCAGTTGCTATAAAATCCAGGGGTTTTGTTATTTGGTACATTTAAACCTATTATCCAGTTAATCAATTAGAGAAGAGGATAACGTGAAATAATTCTTAAGCATGCTTCAAAGATATTTAAATCGTCTTATATTCTTTTCTTTAATTCTAACACCTTCTATGTTCAAAAGCAGCATGTTTAAAGCCATCCTCCAATTCTAGAACAATCTAAATCAATAGCTTCAAAATCCTTCCCACTGAAAATACATTATTACTAATTTCTAACCTCAAAGACACATCCCTTTGTTCTTACAAGGCTAAGGCAAGACATCTCCTTGCACAACTTTCCTCTAAATGCTCAGTACCAGCCACACAAAAATTCATCTGGTTTTAAACAACTCTTTGCCAAATAAAAAAAAGGTAAGGGTCATGTAATGACAGGCTAAGTACATGTAATATTTACACGGAAAACAAACTACAGAAGACTTCAATCTAGCAGAAAAAGCTGTAATACACAGCCAGTGGAAACAGAGACCACATAGAATAGAAACAGAAACTATTTTAAACACAATTCTGAAAATTATTTGAAGAATTACTTTTAACCACTAACACAGATTTTAAATTAAGACTAATTTTTTTTGTTTCTGGTTTAATATTTCTCTATGTGATTTACAAGTTGTCACACTTAGTCTGCAAAGCAACTTGTTTGGGTTTTTTTCAGTATACACACAGACACAACCAAAGGTAATCACTAAGGCCTTCTGACTAAAACACTTGAGAACCAGCCAGATTCCTGGCTGGTTTCAGCATTTACAGATATTCCATGGACTCAGAAATGCTAATGATGTCAATCAAAAAGCCTAGAAAACAGTTCAAAAAGTCACATGCATAGTCCTCAGGTTAAAAACATTTAATTGACATCTTCCTGATTACAAGCAAGACCCTCACCCTGCTGATTACAAAACAGCAAACCACAAAAGTCCCTGATTTTTTTCATGGAAAACTAATATATAGCTAGTTTCTAAAAGATGAGAAATACAATGCAGAAGAGACTGTACTGCTATTGAAGGAAAGACTGTGAGGTCATGCAAAACTTATCATCAGTGGACCCACAACAAGACAACCTGCTGCTCCTCTTCTCAAGGCTTCACAAAGCATCCTTTTCCGTTTCCTGGACCTGTGGTCTACAGCGCAGCAAGCCAAGTTCACTCAAGCATTCTACTTAGAACTCCAATCTGGAAGTCTTCAGCACTTCCTATACTCCAGCAAATATATTTCTTTATTTCAGATAGATTTTTTTTTCCCATACATTTTCTTTCACCCAAAATTTGAGCTCCATGGGAGCTTAAGCTACAGTGATCAGGAATTCAACACAAAAGTTAGATATGATTAATTCAAATTCCTCCTTGCAAATAGAAATGTTTCAAATCTGCTTTCATGATGGATATTTCTTCACACAGTTGAATGACCTGAGTGCCACCTTGGATGGGCAGGGGGAAGCTAACAGTAAACTACTCATGGATTTCCTGTAGTTCCTTTCTAGAGTAAAAAGTCTTCCTTGGGGATGAGTTTTTGGGTTTGAATCATTCATGGGAACTAAAAAACTAAAAGCTTTTAAGTACAGTTGTTTCACATTATCATATGATTAGAGATTTTCTATGGTCATCTTAGAAAAAATTCAAAACAGTGTAAAAGAAACAATTGTGTAGAATGTAAGTACAATGAAGATCCTGGAGGATTATTACAAGTCAGGCACTTCCTCAGGAACCCAGAAAGCTCCAGTTCCTTTGGTGCTGAGACAGGAACAATCACATGGGGTTCAGCCTCCTCCCAGTGACCTACATGAAGTCCTGAGGCAAGAACTCAAGAACAACTGAATTC
Organism: Geospiza fortis; assembly: GCF_000277835.1. Classification (NCBI taxonomy): domain Eukaryota; kingdom Metazoa; phylum Chordata; class Aves; order Passeriformes; family Thraupidae; genus Geospiza; species Geospiza fortis. The sequence goes on along the minus strand of NW_005054328.1, from coordinate 1,929,666 downwards.
AAAAAGAGTAAAACGTAGTACAGGTAGTACAGAACAGCCCAACGATACAACTTTCAACCCACTGAGCTAAAGAAAAAGCCAAAACAAAACACAACCAACCAACAGACCTATTTTGCAAAATGCATCAACATATGAATCACACCACTTAATGGAGACTCCACCTCTCCTTACAGAGAGTCCTGTTCCACCCTCCACAATAGCATACCTATCTTCAATTACAGCGAGGTATGTGCTTCCTTTTATTGACTGAAGGACACAAAGTCTGAAGAATTCTCTTATTTCTATTAATAAATAAAAAAACACAATAAAAACTATTTCTATTAATAAATAAAAAACAATACAAACAATTGCATTTTGGTATCAAGCTTCTGTTCAGAGGAATGTCACAGCTCCCAGAGTTTCTGCTTTACTTCGGTGATTAATGAAAAGAACTTGCTGGCTATTACGGCTTACTCTAATTTAAAAAAAAAAAATGCATGCCTCTTGAATAACTCCAATAAGTTGGGAACAATAAAGGAAACAAGATTAATCAAATGCCTTCTCAAATGCCTGCACGTCCAGTTTCTATGCTGCCTTCAGACACAAGGGTGAAACATGCTGGCTAATTTCCCAGTGTTATGACCTGTGAAGAATACAAATCTAAATTTCCTAAAATAAAAATATCACTGCACATCTGTTAAGAAAAAATAAACTTTTTTTTTTGGAAGTGACAAGTTAGCAAAAGTTGCTGACATTCAATTACAATAGAGAAACACAATTATATTTCAAAGGTTATTAAAAAAGCATTTGCTTTCTCAGCTTCCCTCTATAAAACTCATTCAAGTTTTACTGGCTGCTGTAGTTTACCTAATTTCTCCACGCATTCAGCAGCCTGTGCTGTGGGATGATCCTCCTTTGATACAGAAGCTTTTGACAGAATCCTGGGAACGTGTCCAGCATAACAGAAATAACAGCATAGGAAACCCTAATACACCAGGTGTGGCTTCAGAGATGAAGGCTGAGCCACCCAGGAAGTGCTCTAATAACTACAGCAGCCTTCCTGTAAGCTTTTACCACTAAAGGTCTCTTGAACTAGATTTATGCTGAAAAGCATCAGGGAGGTATAGCACACACAACTGATTTTTTTGCCTGACCTGCTCTTCTATTGTAGCAGTGGAATAAAAGATAGGCTTTGATTGTGGTGAATGATTTTCATCTTCTTTGATACTTGGCTTCTCCCCTTTCTCTAGGTATCCCTTAGTTTATCTTTTCTCCCAGCCTCAAAATGCCTTAAAAAAAAAAAAAGTTTTTTTCTAGAAAGAAACTCTCATTTAGAGTTAAAACTGCAATCTAAAAAACTCCTTGCAATGCTCTGGACTGCTTTTTGTTTTGGGGAACACAAGAGGCCCACAGCTGCCCATCTTGCCAGTGGAGCTGTGCTCATCCTGCCCTGTGCTGAGCCTCTGAGCCCAGCCAGCAAGGCTCTGCCTGGAAGGTCAATCACATCTGCTCAGCCTGCCCTGTCCAGCATGCACCCAGCTCAGCAGCCACTGCTCCAGATCATGCTTTCCCATGTGGCTGCTTCTGCCCACACCACCCTGCTCAACACCAGCATTCATCATTTTGGATGTCCCCTTGTCGAGCCCTTCTGCTCTAAACTGCCTCCTCCTTACACATTAAGCTGCACCTAAAATTAGCCTGAAAAGCAGATCTTCATCTCAAAGCAACAGTATTCTCCCCACTTCCATTTTTTCAAAACAGGAAGACTGACTACTACTTTGATCCAGGAATGCAGTGAATCCGCATTAGGATTCACTTAGGAGGTAAAAGGCATAGGGCTTTCTTTGTGAGGGTGCTCTTGGCACGATGACAAGGGGCTTTGCTGACCAGAACAAGCTCAGCACGTTATCATCAGGTGCAAGGACCACTGTGAAAAGCCAAAGGAGTCCCCAGCAGAGCAGCAGCTCACAATAGCCTGCAACAACACAAAGTATTCCTTCCTTCTGGCTCGCATGGAGAGCCAGCACGTTCTACTGCAGGGCTTCCCAGGCAGTGCTGGGCACACAGGAGCAAAGCTTGCCATGACAGGAATGTTCCCTGCAGCAAATGTGTCCTTCACATTCTCCAAACTTAGCCTGATGAGCAGGGTTAACTGTAGGTTGACAGCTCTCAAGTAATTACAGCCATTCCAAATCCAGTGCTAACTGGTATGACATTGGTCATTCTCCACTAGGGAAGGCAGAAAACAAAGAAGAAAACACGGATTTTGATTAAACTCCCTTCCCAATCTTCAAATTCTGCTTCTACCAGATGTTCTGCCCTGCATCTCTCCACTACCCTTTTGACTAGACACCAAGCCTGGCTGATAAGTAAAGCAAAAGCCAGCATCTCTTTCATCCTCAGAAAACCACAATGATGCAGCCAGTTTTACTTGCTCGATTGTACAAACTCCATTTGCAATCTGATTTGGTATAGGCAGTTGACACAGAGCCTGCAAAGCTGCATACTCATCTGCAGGATTGACGCCATGCAAATCCTTCCCATTGCCAGCAAGTTGTGAAACACAAAAGGCAGGATATCCTGCAAGTAGTGTAACATAAATGAAAAAAAAAGCCATGTGTCCTGGGAATAACTTAGACATTCTTTAGGGGCAGAAGCTGATCTTGAAAAAGGAAGCCTGATCCAGAGGGGAACACATTGTGAAGCTATCAACAAATATCAGCACATGAAGCACCAGCAAGGATCCAGATTGCACCAGAGTGATCCAGGCAGATGAATGACAGGCAAGACACGATGCAACCCACAAAGCCAATCCAGGTGACATGCTAACAACATCCACTGCAGCATTCATTATGTTCTACACTCCGCTGAGCTCCAAATGAATGCTATCACATGCATCTGGGTCGAAATTTGACTGCCATTACATTCAACAGGGCAAAGAGGTGATATCAGCTATCACTGAACCAAGGTCTGCATCCCATTACTTGCTATAGCCTGCAGCACCCAAGCTCCACACTACGCCATTCCTGTCCCAGCTGGGTGGAAGCCCTTGGAAGATAGCCTGGTACCTGAAAGAGGGGAAATTCTCCTCAGCTAAGGGAAGACTTTTAGAAACGCTTCATTCTCCTCCCACATTTTCTTCTGGTTAGTTCTGAAACACATGCAAAGACCTTGACAGGAGTATAATAATAGAGAAGGTACAATAGTTTTCCTTTACTTCTCTACGTATTAGTACAAGCTTTTAGCTCATGTTAGAAATACAGCATATTCCAAACATTTGCAGGAGATGCTTGAGGGAAGTGATTTGCCAGAAAAAAGGAAAAAAAAAATCCTTGTTTTTCAATGGTAGTAACTTGAAGTCTGCTAAAACACAATCTTCAGAAATAAACAGCATCCTCACCAATCAGCAAACTTCGTTCAAATGCTTGCTAATATTACTAGGCTAATTTTTCACGACATAAAATTGCTTTTTCTTAAAAGACGGCTATTACTTCACATTCAACTCAGTTCTCCTCTGTCTCTACATGCGTGCAAGTTACACAGCTTTTTCCTTACATAAAGGCCTGAAACAAAATAAAATTAAACACTTGGGAAGAAAGTCCTGTGGGCACACCGATGTGCCTCCTTCATTGTCAGACTGGAGATTACTTTTTAGAGTTTTGTGGGTTTGCCTGCCTATAAAATCTTCCACACAAAATTAAGCCATGAATTTAAAATTAAGGAGCTGATCAAACTGAACAAAACAAAGCTACAGCAGCCTCATGCAGAGCTGCATCTTGCCCATTCAAATTTCTCCTGTAAGTATGTACAGTGGAGGAAGTAACAGCTCCTTTTGAGAAGGCTCCCGTCTTACCTGGTCCCCTAAAAACTACTTGGACATTTCCAACAGATGACCAATGGAAACGAGAGGTTGCTAGAGAGAACATACTGAGTCCTAAAAAAACATAAGCTAATAAGCTTTCATTAATTACCACTAACCACACCTTAGCACACCTTCAGATGTCACTCCAAAAACTTTACCTGTCTTGGGGTGAAATACTTAGCCCAAATTGCAAGGTCTCGTGGTCTTACACCCACAGCAGGCACCCCCAAGGTCAGTGTCTGGACACGTACAGGGATCAAGCTGCACTTTACGTTCAATGAGGAAAACATGGCTTCAAAGTCCTGCCCAGGCACGGTAGGAAGGGCAGCCCCCAATGCTAACCTGTTTTGCACAAAAGCAGTTATTTTTCTTCTACTACAGTCTTCAAGCGTTTCCTCTTGCTGGGGTCCCTTTGGCTCTCTCAGCTCCTCAGACTTTCCCACCTTGGCATCACCCTTCAGTCTTCACGTATTTCTTAAGAAGCTCATCTCAAAATACTCTTCCTCTTCCCAGTAGTTTCCCGTTCTCCTGCTTCCACCTCCTCCCTTGGGCTAAAGCAGCACAGTGATTCAGTAAACACGCCAGTGACATGAAGTGCCTTTTGTCTGCCCTCTTCTCTCCCAAAGGGATTTGTAAAGAGACCAGGATTAATACTAAAACAACTCATCTCAAACAGCTGTTTGGCTTTTTTTTAAACCATATAAATTTCCACTTCCATCCTATGTACTCAAGCAGTCAGAACCTATTACTCACTCAATATCCCAAGCTTTTATTAAGCAAAAACAAACAAAATATCAGGGAATAATATAACTGCATTTTTTTAAGGCATTAAAAAAAAACCCAACAAACTCTTTCTAAAGAGATCAGTAACCGAACCCAGACTGTAACAGAAGCTGCAAAGGGCAATTTGAAAAACCAGAAAGTCTATGAACCAACTTTATATATAACCCTTGCTAGGCTGACTACTCTGTGAACAGACACAGAACTCTGTGGTAACAGAAACAAAGAAGCTAAACTCCAACAGCTGCTAAAATAAACTATTTTTAGTTCTAAGTTAAAAGAAATCTGATGTAATATTTCACAAAAATACATACATGTATGCAAAACTGGGAAAAGCTGCAAGGATTTAAACTGAAAGAATAATCTGTAAGAGTATATGGTCAACACATTATTTATGTTTGTCATTGCTGCTTTGGTGTTGAATAAATATAATTTAGCCCATAATCCAGAAATAGCCATAGCATCAGATGTCATATCATCAAAGGACTGCATGTCCATTGATAATAGGAAAGATTCCTACAGCCACAAGAAAAGCAGCTACTTAGACCACTGAACTGTAAAAAAGCATGTTCTGTGGGTGTTGACCTTTTGAGCAAGACATGACTTGTACAGCACGATAAAAGGCTAAGAAGCTTCATGGCTAACATTTCTCTGCCTGGGTTAGTAAGAAATAATCTTTTCCTTTGAAAGGATGTAGAACTTTACAGCAAAACATAAAACAAGATCTAAAATTTGTTTCAGATTACCATCAGAATATGACATAAAAGGTATTTCAAAAAACATCCTTCCCCTAAACAAAGTTTAAAATTTGTTTTTGCATAAATGATCTAAAAAAATACTAAGGTGTAAGACTTTTTCAAAACTCCATAGTGCATGTCCAAACACCCAAAGAGAAAAAATACTAATAGAGGACATTCATGCAATGAACCAAACACTATCTCAAGGTCCAAACAATCCAAGATTAAGTGTCGGACCATACTAATTTCAGGTGTTTGAGAAGATGCAAGAGTACTGTAATGGGATGACAATTGAAGACAGAGATCATCCCACCATCTGCAAAACTGCACATGTACAGAAGAAACAGGAGTGCTTTGTTCCCAAAAACCCCAATTCAACACAATTATGACAGCCCATCTCTCCTGTTTCCCAAGAACTTTGAAATTTGAAGCAATGCTCTTAACCACAGCCATAAAAAGATCAGCTACTAAAATCTGTAAAAACCATTAGAGGTTGTATTTTGGAAAAAAAATCAGAAGAGGAAGACTGACAGGCCCAGCAGTACACTCATTGAAAAGCAAGTATGAGAGAAGGAGAAACAGCATCATTCCTGGCATGTCCACATAAGCAACACTCCTTGCTGTACAGCAGAGAGATAGAAGCCAGTGCAGAATGCTGTTTGTGTGCACAAGCACCTGCCATAAAGGCTGCCTGCATGAACACTGCCAAGGCTTTAAAGCAATCGGCAAACACTGAAAAAATAACTCCATAGGAGCCTAGAAAATGAGACAAAGATTGATATCACCAGTTTCCCTATCTTTGTAAAGGATCCCAGGTAACAAAAAAGAAAAAAAAAAAAACAAAAAAAACCAAAAAAAACCAAAACAAAAACACCAAAAAAACCCAACCCAAAAAACCCCCACCCCCAAAACCACAAAATAAACTCATTCTCTCCCCTAAAACATGCACTAAACCCAAGTGTTTTTATCTTTACACAGTAATAAAAGTCCATATTATCCTAGGGCCCTTTGAAGTCCATGATCTTTTACAATCCTCTCCCATCCTACTCTATGACTGTCCTTGTATGTGACTCTGCCTGGGTGTCCCTGCCCACAGCAGGGTGTTGGAACTAGATCATCTTTAGGGTCTTTTCCGACCCAGGCCCTTCTGTAGTTCTATGATTCTAATAAATTTCCCTATGTATACTCTTTATGTCTCTATTTCTCTCTGCAAAGGGCTCTGGAGGCATTTGTCTAACTTTTGGTAGAGGCAATGCAGGTTACGCAGGTCTGAGACTGCAAAATAGTTTGTGGTTTCCTGAGAGAGGGTGAGCTGAAGGACAATGACTTATCACATCTCCTCTGCCTCCCCTACTCTCTGCTGCTCTACCTTTGCAGAGAGAAATGGAAATATGGATATGGATTTTCACAGATATGGAAAAGAGAAAGGTGATGGGATTTGTTGCTTTCTGCAGAGCCAGCCATTTGCACTGGGGTGTGAAGGAGCCCCATGACCATCCACACTGCTGGGAGGGCAAGAAGATGCAGCTATTTCTCCTTTCATGGTCCAGCAGTCAATTACCTTAGCCCAACTGCTTACAAAACTGCAACCCAATAGAATTGTTAAAATTGAAGTCATCAAAAATGTTTGTCAGATTCTTCATTCCTGAATGCTCTGCTGCCTGTCCTGGAAACCTTACAGTACATAAGCAAGGCAAACATCACAAAATATTACTGCACACAGCTAAACTTTGAATTGGATGAGCAGCTACAGAGCACCCTCCCCCAAAACTCTCCAATGCCTCCCCTCAAACAAGCAGAGTGCCACGATAAGCAGGTTTGGTGCGCCTGCACACAGCGCTCACCCCATCAAAGCAAAAGGAGACACAGCAACACTGTCTCTCCTTGGCACAGAGGACTTGGTGAAAGAGTTTCATTGCTGTCAATTCCCTCACTACAGAGCAGCTGTGATGGACTGCACTTAAAGAAAGCAGGAAAGAGCAAAGCACAGATGTTAACTTGGAAGGGTGCCATCAGCTCACCACAGGCATGACCTCCTGCACAGAGCACACCTAGGGACTGGAGAAGGACATGCTGTCCTCCCACAGACTGCTTCTTCCTAAACATGGCTACTACAGTATCACCTTATAGCTGGGCTGCTTTGGATCTGGAACACTGAAAATGCACCTGACACAATCAAAACCTTACCGAGTGCATGGCAACAAAGACAATATAGCAGATGAGAGGGACAGAGCTCTGGACCACACAAATCAGAATTTGCTCAAAATGTAAAAAGCAACGATATTTCTGTGGCTTCAGCTCAGGCCTGAAGGATCCATAGAAACATTTAGATATAATTCAGAAGGTCGCTGATATTTTTGTGAAATACAGCCAGAGATCTTGCTAATATTGAAGAGATTTTTGTGAACAACTGGCTTTGGTAAATTCTCTACTTCTCTTTTTTTTTTCCTCCATGAATTTCAAATCTGTCCACTAAGTCTTGTTAATTACAAGGAAAACAAATTTGCTCGTGAAACAATTATCCACTATGTAAATAATAGTCTTAATTTGTCTGTTTAACTACCTTTGCAAAATGAATTCAGCAAGCTCTCTTGAAAGATGTTGCTTAAAAAAAAAGAAAAAATTTCTTTTATGATAAATAAGGCCATCTGTTGAACATTTACAAAAACAAGGTTCATTCAGACTTTCAGCTCAAAACTGAGAATTTCTCTTTAATTTCTATGAGAGTAGATCAAGCCCTAAAAGATGCACATATGGATGTGGCCACCCCAGTTCTGGTAGTGCTCATGGCACCTCTGTTTGGCACTGCCAGGACCTGATCCCAGTCTGGAGACTGGCCACATTCTGCACAGCAGCCGTGATGCAAGCCGTGCATACAGAAAGTGAAGTTTAATTCCAGATGCCTCATCCAGCTCTCATTCCCTGGAGCAAGCAGAAACTGCCCTTTATCCACACACTTGCAGAGGAAGAAGAAGCATTCACAGTACAAGGAAGGTCCCTTGACTTGACAGAAGTGCTTCAGGAGTGACACAATGCCTGGGTATGACTGGCAGCCCAGCCACAGCAGCCAGACACCAACCCACACTTAACCAAGCGTTCATGTGTGCCCTGCTGCTGACAGTAGCTGCAATTTAGCTCGCAGAGCTTACACATGCCTACAGGAGCAGTAGCCAGCAGGTTAAACGTCATCTGGCTGCAACTTCCTTGGCAGCAGGAAGAAGTTAGGGTGTGTAGGTGCACCAAGGAGTCCCAAACCACCTTTTCATGGCCAGGCTGTGCTGCCCACAGATGGCAACAGGCTTTGCCTTGGAGCTGCAGCACCATGGCACAGGGGCCAAAGAGACTCAGCCCTCCCCAGCCTCATCACCCTCTGCTCTGTCTCTGCACACAGCTCAACAACAACAACAAAACAAGAACTTGCTTTGGCTAAGTCAGTTTTTTGAATAAGTAGTCTAAGATGGTCACTTATCCAAAGACAGTTTTAGCATTCTTTCCCCAATAAAATACATATATTAAATTTATATGGTCATTACTTACAGAAATCAGTCTACCAGAGACTCAAGTGCCCATGGATTTATCTGTCTTTTTCTTGACATCAGAGCCTTAGTAAAAACCATTAAGGCTGCTGATGCTTCTCATTCAGCTTTGCAAAACTGCTGGTTTTGTTGGGTTTTTCGGGGGGGGGGGGGGAAAATTCACAAAATTCATCCACAGCCATCAGTTCAAAAACTACAATTTTCTGTGTTCTTTATATTGATATAGTACTATCAACACTTCAGAAACACAAGTCACTGTCACTAGTATTTACTACAAACCTACAACAGTCAGTTCTTCCAAGAAATAACAAAGTAGAAACTTAAATAGATAGCAAGCTATGTTAAAATGTTGCCATTTTAAAATGCCTTCTCATACTTTAAAAAGTGGATACAAAATGAGAGACATACGATAAATGGCAATTTTTTTTTAAGTCAGGTATTTTGAAAGTCCTTTTTCAAAGTGTTTCAGACCAAACATAGTGTAACACTAGGACACAAGTTATGAAGCCACACTTTGTATATTCTAGAGTAGATGATGAATACCTCAAGTTTTATCCCTCTGATTTTCCTGGTTTAAATCACAGTATGGTTGTACACCTACATTTCCTACAGTATTACAGGCTATACTCCTAAACCACAACATTTTACTGTCAAATGCAGTAGTTTGCCTCAGCACTAATTATTTTAAAACCAAATGCCTTAAGCTGTAACATGAGATGACCAGCAACTGAAAGATTATAGGACTTTATCAGAGAAACTGTTCATCTTTTGAGGATTGAAATTACTTTTTTCCACATAAAGTCAAGCCCAAATACAGACGACACCTGAAGAAATCATCAAGCTCAAGCCCCTGCATGCGAACAAGTAAAACAGTTTTGAGGACTGTTTTTAATAAATCCTTAACACAAATACTATTTGACTTTCAAAAACCTTTGCAGAAATGAGATTGCACAACCTTACTTTCTTTCAGTTTTCCCTAAGGCATAACAGATTTTAAGAACTTCATCAAGTCTTTGGCGCAAACTAGTTTAATCTTTTTTGATACAGTCACTGACAGAGGAACACAAACCACTTCTCACTAATTTTAATACGCTAGCATCTTCCTATTCCCTCATCTCATCTCTTTCTGCTGGAAATGAGCTTGTCTAGCTTTGTGGAACACTTTCCAAACACACATATTCTTTGCAGATCCGTTTTCCAAAACTTTCCTAAGCCCCGGTGACCATTTCTGGTAGATGGACACATTTGAATTTATCTTTCTTAACAGGCTGTGGCCAAAACTGGACACATTATTCTATTAACTTAAGCCACACTAGTATGAAAAGCTAAATGCTGAACTTCAGCAGTACTGCACCCCTGTGCTTCTTGTGATCCCACATAACCCTCAGATCTGCTTCCATGGTACTGCTGCCAAGTCGACTTTACCCATCTGTATTATGGGATCTTCTTCCCGAAAACAGTATCTTGTACTCAAATACTGCCTTCGAACTTATCAGAAACCTCTGTCCTCCAAAGCAAAGCATCAAAAACCCAGCCTGAAAGCCCTACTCACTCTCCTTCATGTTTTGTGCTAATTCTGTTGATCAAAGATATCCATGTCAACAAGTACAAAGGTGCCAGAACTGCCCCCAGCACCACTTAAACTAATGTTTGATGGTGACTCATAATTATTTCCTGACAATTATCACTTCGAGTTGTTATCTCTGTACCTGGTCCCTTATGCCTGGGTATGACTGGAAACTTCAGCTGTTCTCAAAAACTTCAGTTGAACAATTTTCCTAAGAGCAGCCCTACTGGGTCAGACAGCAGGTCTGTTGTCTGCACTATGTCAATGCCTGAAATTAATATAAAAATTTGATAAATAATTGACAGTACTTTCCCAGTCTACTGTCCCAGCTCTGAGCTCAGCTTGGGGACTCCTTGAACTACTTCAGGCATGCCACACAAGTCAGCCTTAGTGGGTTTTCTTCCATGAATTTGTCCAGCTGCTTTTCAAGTCCCTGTAAACTTTCAATATCCACATGCTTCAGAAGGATTTCCAAAGCTTAACTTACCACAAAAACCAAAAACACACCCCTTTTGTTCATTTTGAACCTGCCAGCTTAATCGTATGCTTTCACATTTTGTTCTGATAAAAAGTTAGTCCCAACTCAACTTTGCCACATCACTCATAAGATCGTCAAAATTTCTAAAACCTGAAATCTTTCCTCAGACCAGTGTTATCAAATAGCACAAAAATACAAATGTTAGACTGGGTCACAAAGCCTTCTCCACCCTGGCAGACCAGGCACAAGGAAGCACTATTTCACCTTCCTTATGAGAACATTATTGTTAATGGGTCAAAATACTGACCCATTATCAAAACAAAGCCACATGGCAATGCCGGAGGCTGCAGGACACAGTACTTAGTGCAGATTATAGAGGAATGCCCCCTCTGACTAGAAATTATGGGGGTGGGGAAATTAGTTCAACTTAGAATTTCTGCAAACTAATCCTGACATGGTTTTAATTCAGAAAGCTATTCAGCCTCGCAGGAAAGTTTGCTGCCTTTATGTTTGCATTGATGGCTTTATAGTTTTACAGTCAAAGGCATAACTGTGTCTTCACTAAATAGTTTATTAACTGAGACACATCAAAAATCCATCCACTAAAAATAGTGTCAAGCTAAATCTTAATTTCTACGTTATTAAAAGCAACATCACAAGGGTTTGGAACTTGTGCTCTGTTAATTCTGATGTTTACTCTCCCACCTCAACAACACTGAGATCTTTCTTTTGCAGTTATTTTATAAACGATACATTTAAAAGTTAACTTGTGTGTTAGAAGTTTTATTGCACTTAAACAAACAATGCAAGAGATTTGCATACACTTTTAAGTTTTCAAAATTAACATTTTAAAAATTTTTCTATTTTCGTTAGGCGCTTTTTTTTCCCTCTAAAAAATAAAGTTAAAAAGCGCAGATGACATTTAGCTCACGAGTTCATCTCCACCCTGTTAATTTGTCACACTTGCAACAGAAGGAAGACAGTCCCGTGGCCAACCTTTGTACTCGGGCGGCTGTGAACGCAGTCCATAGGCCGCCCGCAGCCCGGCGATGCCCACTGAACTGAACGGAATTAGGTCGCCTCAAAGGTCTGTTCCCTCCGGGAGCACCACAGGGCACAAGCCGCGACATACTACCTCCCTGCACCTTTGTAAAACAGGGCTGGCAGTCAGCAGTGTTCGCTGAAACAAGAGATAACAACCATCCTTTTACAGAACCGGCCAACTATTAGTTCAGCTACCTCCATCCTACAGGCCTTGGTGGCATTTACGAGTTCAGAACCCGAGAGCCAAGTATTAGACAAGCACCAGCCGTATATTTGCTGCACTGCAAGTTGTATTCTAGACCATTAAGGAGACGAGCCCTTTTAGGCTTTCCTATTCAGTAATGGATGCAAGTTACAGGAATGGGGTATTGGTTTTTAGTTGTACATCACAGCGACACACGCTGCTCTCCAAACCGCAGCCTGCAAAAGTACTTCAAGCAGAAATACTCCAGAAGACGTTTTTCCACTGAACTACCAGTCGTACTGTGTCCGGACAGCAGAGGCTATACAAATTTTATTTTAACTTAGAAGAACAATCCCACCAGCACAAAAATGTTTCTGAAGCAAGGAGGGGAGCTCAGCTGTAACTCCGCAGGGATGGAATTTCACAGAGGACGATACTAAAAAAACCCAAACAAGCCCACAAAGGAAAGAATTTCCATGACAATTTAAGGAAGTCAAGCACAGTCCAGAAGGATTCTAAGCTCCGGCCTGGGCAGGTCGGTCCCGCGGTGCGCCGGCCGGAGCGCTGCCCC
>NW_005054328.1:1905459-1916181 GCF_000277835.1 Geospiza fortis | reverse complement strand
GCGGGATGGCCCTGGCGTGCCCCTCGCCCAGCCCTTCATCTCCGCGGCTGCTGCGCTGCTGAGACTCGGGCAGAGCGGCCCGGCCGGGCGGCATTGCATCATGCTCAGCCAGGGTGTCACCGCCGGTGCTACTCACTGCCACCCCTCCCGTGCCGCAGCTCTGGGTCACCTCCCTGTCCCTTGGCTTTACCACGATTCATTTCTGGCGTCGCCAGCTGGTTTGTCAGCTTTCCCGTAGCACCGTGCTTCTCTCCCCACAATAGTTCACGAGCAACACAATGACCTCGATTGTACGTGCAAGCCCTCCTTGTTTTCCACCTGATGGTTTGTTCGTATGTCTTTTGCTGACAAAGGGAAACAAACCCATTAATACTTCAAAATCTTTTGTTTTCCTTGATTTTGCAGCCCTAGCTACCTTTCTTTAAGCAGGTGTGTTTCATGGCATCCTTTTTGAGTGTTTGGACAACACCAGGGATATTGTGGTTACAGCCACTAGCTCATAAATAATTTACATAAATTTCTTCAAGCCATAGCTACCCAGTAGATATGATACTCATAACAATGCCTTGGCCTCTTTTAGAGGATAAAGAGAAATCCCAGGGGCTCCTTTAGGGGGAACCTAGGGAAACTCAGGGGGTTCTTTCAAGGATCAGAGTGGATGTACACATGGAAGGAAAATGGCAGTGCATTAGGTGCATGAGTAATCCTGCATCCTGGGCAGAGCACGGGTGGAGTTCAATCCTGTGTCCAGATTAACATTCCTGCAACTCCTGAAATGTGCTGTGGACTTGTTTTGGTCTTTAAAACATTCCACTAGCCTGCAAAGTGGCAAGGTGAATTTGATGGTTGCATCTTCACTTGACATAATTTAGAATGTTTGACAATTTGGACAATCAAACATTGTATAACTTCTAGAGCACGGAAGCTTGTCTTTGGCATTACCTTTCAGTACTTTGTACAGTCAGTCTTACTTTTATTTGTAAAAGAGAGATAAGGATAACTGTTATCTGGGGAAAAAAGAAGTGAATGGACAAGTAAATGAAAATGTAAATTTGGTGACTGGCTAAAACCACCTCTGTTAGCAAAACAGGATATAATGTCAGGAAACCATCAACAAAATACTTCCAGTGTAAACAATCCAAGCAGTGCTGAGCACTATCTTACCCTCTGATGTGCCTCTCCCTCAGCAGAAGCAGCATGTCTCTACTTTCTCCCCTCTTTTCTCCCTGGGAAATTTAAAAATAACCCAAGACACAGCAACATCTGTTCTGTGAATCTTCAGGGAAAATACAGGAAGACTCACAAGTGAAATCAGAGTGCAAGAACTTCAACCTAAGCAAAGAAGGGGGAGGGGGGGGAAGTGGAAAGAGAAAATAAAGCAAAATATGTTTTGCTGTAAAAAAAACTGTACCCATTGCCTGGGTACAAAAAAAAAACCTGTACCAAATGCCATGTAAGGAGCATTTCCAGTTTCATTGCTAGGAGAATTGGATGAACCTCTGCATTTTCAGCCTAAGACATTTCGGAACACCAGGAACAGTGCAGATGGGTTGGAGCTGCCAAGCAGTCTTTGTTTAATAGCTGGCTAAGGAGCAGATGCAGCTTGAGGCTGGGAGCGAGGGCAGAGTGCCTTTAGCATCAGCCTGTTCCTCCCACACCTCTGTGCACCAGGCAGGGCAAACAGCAGTGGAGGAGCCTCCACTGCCAAGAGGTGGCCTCCAACTCACAGAGGTGGCCTGTCAGCACCGCTGAACTCAGGGCAGGCTCGCACTGTACACACCGCAGCAAGAGGGTGTCTCGTGAGGAACCAGAGCTATACAAGCACCTTCTTCAATGCACAAACTCCGTGTTCTGGATGGCCTACCAGGAATTCCACAAGCATTCCAAAGGCAGAAAGATCAACAATACAAGGCAGCAGGACATTTTGATGTTTGACATGCACATTCACCTCTTGTAGCCCTGCTGCAAAGAGCTGACAATATTTCAGATGTCAAAGGTGTCTTCATTCACCCAGATATTAAAATGGAACATTTTAATATGAATCCAGGTTGTCATGTTTACTATAAACTTTTGTCATTAAAGTTGCCATATATTTTTTAAAAAGATAGGTCATTGTAGGAACCACCATATTTTGTCAGAGCTGTTGAATGGTAGTCTGGAAGAATAAGCAGGTAAAGGACCCTGGATGATTTCTCAGAAATACCTGAGAGGGTATTAGGTTTGTGTTCACAGAATCACAGAATGGTTTGGGTTGGAAGGGACCTTACAGACCATCTAGTTCCAGCCCCACTGCCATGGGCAGAGACACCTGCTCGACCAGGCTGCTCAAAGCCCCATCCAGCCTGGCCTCAATGAATGGTGGTTTGAAAGGATGGGCAGGTAAAGGACTGCAGGTGATTTCTCAGAAAACCCTGAGAGGATATTACATGTGTTTTCATTTCAAATAATATTATACAATGTCCTACTTAAATTTCAATGAAAGTGAATTCTTGTGTATAACTCAGTGGATCAAACTTTAGACTATTCAATATAAATAGGAAAAGGTAAAGGCTCTCATACTTGCATTAAAAGTTTCACTCCTGAGAGGGTTGTTCTTAATTGTTTAGTATCATGACTGCTCAGTTTCTCTCCCCACACTTTATGATGAAAAATTAAATGCAAAAATCTGGTTTGACATTGATTTCAAGACTTTACTGTATGCATCTCTCCAGGTGGAATGCTCGTGGTTGAATTATGTTGATATTAGCTAGCTTTCCCTGTAGATTCCACATAGCTACAACTGTTTTACACATCACAGGTAATGGGTAAAGTTCTGCCAGTAAAAATGTCCATGGGCACTGACTTAAGTCCCAGCTGATGACTTAATGTGAGGCCAGAAGTTCATTTGCTTTACACTGTTTTGTTGGCATACTCTGAGTGCATGTGTGATGTAATGACACTGTATCTGTGTAATGTGGTCATGGTAAAACACCTCACAGCTTGCCAGCAGCAACTCTTGGCATTTCCTAACAGCTGAGTATTCTGATTAAGCACTTAGATACTCCCCAAAAATTATTTTATAATTTTACAGTCAGTTTCTGATAAAAACTAAAGTCACTGGTTATAGAACAGTTTTAGACTTACCCATGCAGGGTTTGCAAATGTGGCTACTGAAGCTGCCAGCACAATTTATCTATTATTTTTCTGGATAAAGAATAGCTTGTTCATACATTTGCAAAAGAACCTTTCTAACTTGGCTCAAGATTGAGCAGCTTATGTTCAGAGAAAGAACAAGAAAATTTGCTGGGATTTTAGCAGTAGTAGATGACGTTCCTTCCAGGATCAATCTTTGGTTTCTTTCCAAGCAGGCTTACTCTAGATAAGCACCATTCATTTCCTTATCATGTAAATTATTTACTGGAAAGAAATGTGTAAGTTTTATTTTATCTGCTTCCTTTTACTTAGTGTTATATGCACATACATAATTCTCCAATTTTGACAGTAGTGAAATGATCCTTTTTTTTCCCCCCCTCTTTCTGGCAGAGTTTATATAAACATCTATTTTGACTACGCCTGAATATTTTCTAATATTCTAACTTTTCCACAGGCCTTCTGTATTTCAACAGCTTCATACAAGTTACAAAAAATTTTGGACATTATGTTTTAAGGTAAGGGTTCCTATTTAAAGTCTTCCTGTTTCATTTCAATTCGTGAGTAGTTTTTTCTTTGACAACATGTTAGTTTAGGAAGATCAATGGTTTTGCATTTTCACCCCTAGCAATGTGTGACTGGTTTCTGAAGCTGTTTTTTGACTAAGTCTCTTGAACTGGCCCCATTTTTCAATTTCCTCTTCTTAAAGGATAATTCAATTAAGCAAATAGATTATTTTGAATTGTGGGTAGCTCCAGAGAACAAGGCTTGCATAAATTATAGCATGAAAGGAGGTAAGGGGAATCCCTGACTTGTGAACTTGCAATCCTTCATAAGTCCACTGCTTTTTGTTTTACTTTTGTGAGTGAGTCCATTCTATAAACACAAATGGTGAGGACAGGAAAATTAGAGATTAGAGTACCCCAGGGTAGCTGGACGATATTCCTGGAGCCATCCCAGTGTTTGAAGACAGATGAATTCCATTCCTGGTAGAACACGCCCCATGTCTCTGGGGAAAGAATTTTCTTTTGTTTCTGCTAAGGCTTCTCTTTGGCAAAGATATCATGGGCCCACTCTCATGCATATTTAAAAGGAGAATGGGCCCCACCGGTTTAGATACATCATCTGGAGGACAGGGAGGAGCTCTAGTGTAGGAAAGAGAACCCGGGAAAAGCAACTAAGATGACACACAATAGCAATTACCACAGAGTTGGCTTTTTTAAATTTTAGCTTCCTGCCCCTACTCTCCCTTGATGCATTCTGTGATCACCTACATGGAATTCCTTTTCAGCAATGAACAGCAGCTGCCAATAAAATAACCACAGGCTCATCTGAAAAGCAAAAGTAGCCTGCAGTAAATAGGTGACCTGTAGATGTCAGGAATAGGGCTGTCCTTCCTTCATGGAGCAGGGGCTACTCACCTGCAGTTAAATGAACTTCAGTGTGGATTCAGTACTGAGATCAGGGTACTGACGGCTTTTCACACATCTTAGGAAAGGGAATTCTGTGGGGTTATTAACTAATTTGTAAATCTTTCTGTAAAAGCCACTGTTCATCTAGTGTGTTCCTGAACAATTATGGCCTGTTAAACATACCTTCAAGACTTTTTTTCCATCCCATTTCAGACTGTTCATTTTAGGCATTTTTAGCTTTAGTTTTTGAGCTAGTTTTGGGAAAGAAGAGATTAAGACGAATAAGTAATCCCCTTGAAATTCTTACACACCTTTGGGCAGGGACCAGAGGAGATCTGACAATAATCTAATTCACAAAATATGGGGGTCCAGCTGTAGCTCTCCTAAGCTTCATATTGATGTAAGAAGCAAGAAAAGAAAAAAATATGCATGAGAAAAATGCTGAAAAGGAAGATTGTTAATGCTACTAAGGTAGGAATGCAAAGCTCTTGCAGGCACCACCCTCCTGTCTAGCCTTCACTTATCACTGTAAGGTTATTATACAGAACAGAGAGAGTTTAATTTACATTGCTTGTTGAATAAATCCACTCTCAAAGATGTGAACTCTGTTGATGCTATCCATCTGGGCAAACCACTTAACAAGCTTGCTGGGGGACCCCTGATTACTGTATGAAGGAATAATACTCTTTTGCCAGAAAAATAGGCTGCCAAAGCAGCACATTTTTCAGCTCTCTCTATTCCTTTGCAGCACAGTTACACACGCGCTTGAATGGTACCAAAAGCACAGACAGACTCAAGTTAGTTCCCCATACCCTTCCCATATGTAGAATAACTAGATTATCCAACTCTCACCCTGAGTGCTTTCCTGGTGGTGAGCAGCCCTTGAGCTGGGTTTTACACCCACACTTAAATTCCACCACCAGCTCTTCAACCCCTTGTGGTAGGACTAAGTGCAAGATAAGGCAAACTTCACTGAGAAGTTGAACACTCACTGTAGCACGACGTTCTGTCCTGGCATGCTTATTTGGCCCAGAGAGTGCCAAATTGTCCAGTTCTGACTCAGTTACTAAATGTGCTAATAATCTGAACCCCCTATCTGTTCACAAACAGTTCTAGGAATTGCACTACTACTCGAATTATTCCAGAGAAATAGCAGGTATCAAAACCTGCTGCATTTTGCTTTCAGTTGCTTATAATATCTTCACTAACCTTTGGCTGCCCAGTTTAAAGTTTTCCAAATTAGGTATTTGCTGCAAATTGAATGCTAGCTAAAATGCTTCTGCTGACATAGTTAAAGAACAGTAACATGGTTTATACTTTCTAATAAAGTTGCCCAGAGACTTGTAGCATAGTTTTAAATTTGGCAAGCAAGTTGTGTTTTATGCCAGAGCTATGTCTTTTGCCAACAGTCTTGAAATGGAACCAGATTTTGTGAAGATGTGAACTTCTGATGAGCATCAGATGTGGCCTGGCCTTGACCCCTGTAGCTTCATTCTCAGAACAGCACATCTGGAACTGCAGGACTCCTGCAGCAGCAGCGCCTGGTATTTCCTCAGCAGCATCAGCCAGGTTTGTCACACCAAGTGCAGGAACTCAGCAAAACTCACAGAATCACAGAGTGGCTGGTCAGTTTGTTACCAGCCTCCAACTAGATGGTGTACCATAGATCACACCTCCAGGTCCAGATATTCAGCCCTTAATACATCTCACTGTCTGCTCATCCAGCCCATACTTCCTCAGCTTCTCTGCTGCTGAAGTTGGCAACACAGGATCACAGAGGGAAAAAGATAGTAGTGACCTTTTTTCTAGAGTGTAGATAGAAGAACAGAGCTTAGAGACATGATAAAAGATTAACAGATATAAGAGCCAAGAAAGACTGGGAGGAGATCCAGTATACAAGGGATCTTATCAGGGGTTTGGAAGGAGGGAAAACAGCAAGGGACAAGTGATGCTTGGGTAAAACCTGTAAAAACCACCAAAACAAGTTCTCCCCTCACATGTTTTCATCTAGGTAAGCAGGAAAATGACAACACACTATGACTGCTTATGGAAAAACGAAAATGAGAACTGTAGCATTAGTTCTAGGAGTGACCATCATATACTGACAATGGAAGTCAGAAAAACCAAAGTGTGCACAATACAAAACACACATTAAGTAAGACAAACATAAGCACTAAGAAGATAGAAAGCATCCAAAAATTTTCAGATTGTATAAGGAGTCGTAATTTACTCCCCTTCTATGATTGCACTTTCTTCAGATAATACTTCTTGCCACAGATGCTAAGTCTGTTAGGGAACTTAACAGTGTTTAGGGAACTTCAAATTTCACAGTAAAGACACCTATGAGCTGTATGATTCATATTGTTAATGGGAATGTTATTTTAAAAAAAGTATCACTTTTTAAATCATCTTAAGTAATGGTTTTCAAACACGAGCACATGACCTATTGCTATAGGAAAATTACCCATTTGGCAAATTACTTACAAATACTTATCATTAACTTAATACTTACAAATACAAATCATCAGCTACATCCTTATTTTCAGGTGCCCAATTTGAGATGTTTAGGGTCAGATTTGCCAGAGTTTCCAAACCCAGTGCAATGAAACAACAGCTTCATACAAGTATAGTTGAAAGCACTTCACTTCTGTAAAGAACAGAGCAAGAAACTGGAAGACAGAATTAAACACTTTCTTCAACGTTGGCTTCAGATAAATCTCAAGTCAATAGAATTTCAGTCTAAGCAAACAGTTCTAACCACAAAACTGCTTTCTCTGAAGTAGCTAAGTAAACAGCAAGCATCCTTCTAAGCTTACTTTTCAATGCTGACAAGTGAGAGCAGCTGAAGCATGAATTTCAGCAGTTTAGAGTAATTCAGCTTAGTTAAACTAAAATGCTTTTAATGTCTTTCCCTGAACTCCAGCACTTAACTTGCAATATGGAGATAATGATATTGAGCAACTCTGACTGAACAAAATAAGAGCGAAGCCAAGTTCACCCACCTAGCATCTTGCTGGCCTGAAAAAAAATTTCAAGAAACTATTTGAATTCAACAATGTCCCTAGGAAATAGGGAACTTCCACTGACTCCACAAACTTACTTGCTTTACACAGACAACCAAGACACAGGGATGCAAGTGAGAAAGCAAGCTAGAAAGCAGGCTAACTATATGGCATTCGAGTTCATTAACCATGTATGAAAGATGGAGAATAACAGAGCAGAATGAAAAACTCACAAAAAGACTGTACAGTAAGGTGTAGAGGCAAAAATGGGGTAATAAATTCATCCACAGAACAGTGTCCTTGCAAAACAAAGACCTGGCTTCCACAGAAGGAAAAAAAAATTAAAAAGCTCTATGACTTTTTAATTAAATATTGCATCATAAGCTGTCCATACAAACACATTCAACATATTGTTACAGACATTTGCTTAAAAATGTCTTCTTGAATCTGGAACCTAAACATTCATTTGCAGTACAAATTTTGTTTGAAGGCTAGAAATCTCAGTGGTTTTATAGGATGGGAGGAAGCTGTGCAACTTCTCACGGCCTTTTAATGCCCTTTTGTAACATGGAGATATTATTACAATATTGTTTACAAAGCAGTTTAAGTTTCAGGACTGATGAACATTTAAGTCAAAAGCATACTCCATTTGTTTGCATTCCAGTACAATTTATGACCTATTTAGTGCCATTTTCTGTGAGAAACGTGCCATCTTGTAATAGTGCTCTTTTGGGGTTAGCCTGTCTGACTTTTTTGTATTACAGAATTGACACATTATCTGCCATACAACTGATGCGTAGTATGAAATAAATTTCCTGGCTTGAACATGCAAATATGAAGCTCTCTAGAACTAAAATAATTATTATTTTCAGTCTGCTACATAAATAGTGCATTCATCAAGGCCAGGTGGGATGGGTCTGTGAGCAGGTCTAGAGGCAGGTGCCCTTGTGACAGCAGCTAAGTTGGAACGAGATGATCTTTAAGGTGCCTTCCAACCCAAACCATTCTATCATCCTAAATCTTTAGATCCTAGATACTTGAGATTCCAAACAAAGGAATTCCTGAGAGTTCCTAGAATTAATGTCATAGGTTTGGTCCAATGTATAATAATGTCCCTGTCCAGGCTACCGCTGCATTTCTAACATATACATAAAAATACGGAAAACAGGATCGTTTTTCAAAATGTAAGTTAGGAAGGAGAAGCCTGATGTAAACAGGCACTGCCACAGCTTGTTTTAAACAGTTACATCTGGAAGACAATGGGGTAGAGGTTTGCTAACAGTTTGCAAACTATTGCTGTGAGACAACATTGGTATCTTCAGTTATAGTATACATAGTTGACATCAGTATATGTGCAAAAGTAAACTAAGTTCCTAAACTTAGAATACAGTTCTAAACAGACAGAGTTTTGTGTAAATAGTTGATAAATTTCCCTAAGGCGCACCACTGAGGAAATCTAACATATTTTAATCTCTGATGTTTAGGCCAGAATCTACAGAGACTCTGCAGGCAGGAAGCTCAGGCTGGCCAGAGCATGATGCTTTTCCTCTAAGTGGATCCTCACAGCTTTGGAGGAATAAATACTCAGCTGAGTTAAATTGGTCTGGCTCCCATTTCCCTTATCCAGTCAGCTTACAGTAAAAGAACCTGGTCCTGAAAATGGAACTTCAAGTATCATCTACAACTATTACCCTGGGCAAATGGGTATACAACACATACAATGTGGATTTGACTATTCTATTAAAATAAACCATCTATTTATACTGTACTTTCAGCCCTATTGCTGCAGATATACAAGAATCTTTTAGTTAAAAAATGCAATAGTTTTCTTTCCTGCCAGTGCTGAATTACTTACCTGATGATTGCTTGGGTAAAATTATACCCCAAAGAACTCTAGTGAGTTACATAATGACTAATAAGCATTAACAACTAAGAAAGAAGGGAAAACAAAAAGTAAAAAAGGCAGGCAAGTGAAGTCTGTCTCATTTACTAGAACTTGGATACTTTAAAATGCAGATAATCTTCTGTTCATATATATTCATGTATGAACCTAGCTTATCTATCTTTTTAAGCATCATGCATTGCAAATAGCACTGCTTACTCTCCCCCAGGTACATCAACTATGAATTTCACTGGGGAAAAAAGAAAAAACTAAGGGAAAAAACAAACAAACAAATGGGAAAATATACACTAGCAAAGAAACAGGCTGGCTGTTTGAATCTAGGTTGTGGCTAGCAATTACTCTCAAAACTGAATAAGGAATCCCTAAGGAATGGTGTACATTACCCAGTTTCCTTTTGTAACCACAGGGCTGCACAACTCTAAATGCAAATTTGTTAAAAACAAGCAAAATTAAGGCTGTCAGAAAACGACAAGAGGCCACAACTGAGAGAACAATCACCTTACGGATTACATCCTCCCTTAACCAGACTGGAGCCTAGAAAACAGACATCTTTCATCTCATCTTTCAGCAGGCATTATTGAGTAAAGCAGAATGGATTTACTTCAAAAATATGGTGGTGAGAGGTAAGTAAAATGGCTGTTGCCTCACTTTTACTGTTTCAAAGCTGTGGTTTGTAACATCAGCTTCCCTTTGATTTCCAGAAGTAGATGGGGTAAGTAAAAATACTGGGAGAAGTACTGTGAACTCAACTCACTGCACAGAGGTTCTTTAGGGGTACTGAGTATGTAGCACTGAAGAAAGACTGTTATAAAAAGTGTTGTACCAAAATAAAAAGAAAACCTTTTATCAGACTCCAGTACCTCTCACTATTCCCAATAATTAAGACTGCAAAGAGCAAGCATCTTTATACCTACTTCTGTTCATATGCTAAAATACAAGTGTCATGTTATCAACGTAAAGCTTTAACCAGTGGCCAAAAATCAATTCTATTTAAAAATCAGAGGGAAAGAATATTAATTACTAAATTAAGGAAACCGCTGCTGTTTGTTTGTAAGAGAAGTCTAGTATTTCAGTTTCCAGAGGTACTATATTAATAAAATTAAAAATCACACATCTTCTGCTTCACTCATTTGCTATGCAAGACATGAAAAAAAAAATCAACATCATAATTTCCTCATCTTGCTGTAAAGTTTGCTTGATTTTTCACTCTTTTTTACTGAATGTTTTGGAAGTCAGATTCTTTCAAGACAAGAATGTAGCGCAATCTTAAAAATCA
>NW_005054328.1:1904056-1905449 GCF_000277835.1 Geospiza fortis | reverse complement strand
CAGCAGGAAAAACAGAAATGTCACAAGGGACTACTTAGATGTCTCCTCTGCTTTTGCGGCTATCCTGCAAATGTGCACCACAAGTACATGCATTTTTTATGCTAAGGAATCTAAAACCTTAATAGGAATTCTTAACTGTTATTCTACCCAAGCTGAAAAACAATACAAACAGATACATTTAATTAGGTGGTCATCTGATCCCTTACACTGCAGAATGCAGTCAGGCTACTCCTAAAGCACTTGTAAGCCTGAATCCTCTGAAGAAATACACAACATATACTTTCCATAAAGTGCATGTGTTGTCATGTAATTATTAAATACACTTATCGAGTCCCCACCCTACTAACTTCCACTGAATAAATCTGATTCAGAAAAGGCACTGGTAAAACTTGTTAAGATTGCGAAACATTGCAGCATTGCCCACCATCATGTTAATAAAAAACACTTACCAAGCACATGCAATAGTGTGCTTGTTTAAGCAAGTCAGGAAGATCTTAAATAACTCATTCTTAATTCTGTAGGTTTTTTTCTATTAACATCACGTTTTATTAAAAAAATAAGTTTCCTATATTTAACATGTATATCAGCTTGCTGTATGTGACTGGAGATCTTGAGACCTTTAACATTGAATGACAGTAAATCCAACACTTTCTTCACAGCTTTGAAAAAGGGTAAAAAGGGAGGGAAGGTGAAGGGGAAGACAGGAAAGAGAAAGGAAAAGGAAGAAGCACCAGGCCATTCCCAGTAAGAGAACCAAACAGTTCTACAGCATCAAAATATGAACTTGCATCACAAATATCAGAAAAAGGAAAACTACTGTATTGATGAAATGTGGATATATTCCATATAATTAAAACATACCATTGGGAAAGTCTAGACTAGGAAGGAATACATTCTATCTGCAATTGTCTCTTTATTTCAAAGAAATTATTTTCCTTCCCTCTCTTGTATAAACTACTATTCCAATATGCCAGTTGCACTAAAGCCAGATACACAAGACCCTGCATTTCCACAATCTGGAACTATTTCATCCCTATTTTTCCCCACCAGTGGCAAGAATACTGGATAAAAACTTGAAGGAGGAAACAACTCAGAGGTGTGCACATTACATATTTAATTTGTAGTCCAGGAAATTGCCCCCACATTCTTTGAACAAGGAAACTGCAGGAGTCACTTCTAACAGAACACATATATGTGGTACTTACATAATCTCCATAGGGCCCAGGGTTTATGCGAGAGAAACCATGGAATGAACAACTCCCCTAAATCCCACAGTTATCTGTACAAAAGATTAGCAGCCCACAGTTGTATTGCTCTATGTGCAACCACTCTGCCTTGGTGAGAGAACCCCCTGTAACAGAGGGTGCCACAGAGAGTTCTCTGTGCAGGAATG
>NW_005054328.1:1892740-1904039 GCF_000277835.1 Geospiza fortis | reverse complement strand
AGCTGCATTTTCAGATTTTAGTGAAAATGAAAACTCATGGAGGCCATGAAGCACTGGGTTAACTTGGATGTTGTGTACAAAAATAAAATCTCAAGGGGCCCAGAGTTCAGCTGATGAACTCTCAGCTGCTTCTCTTTGGGAGAAGGGAACGGTAAATGACACTTCCAGTAGAAAAATCAGGAGAGAAAATATTATCTGCAGGGAGAGATAGAAGATCCTTCTCTACTCCCACAAATTCCTTCCTGGGAAGTGACACTTTCTGGTTCCCTTCAAAGATACCTGTATAAATAGAAAAGTGCAGATATATATATATATATATATATCCTTGAACAAATCTTTTCTTACTTTCCTCACTTCAATGACAAAGCCTTTCTAGAACAGGGATAAAGGGCTATATTTGCAGTTTAAGCAACAATGACATTTCAGATTGTTGTAAAATCAAAATACACTGGAAATACCCAAGCAAGTCCCTACATTAGTCTGATGCTACGTAAAGCCAAGAACAAACAAGCAAGCAATGAACACTGGTATTTTGGTTTTTTGCATGGATATTAGAAAAAATAGTAATCATACACTTTTTTTCTTTTTAAATGTTCATTACTTAGATAAAGCACATATGAATGTAACATTCAGAATTGTAACATAGAAAATGTAACGTGGGCAATCTGCTATTCCAAGTACACTTACCAAAATACAATTTTATAATGAAGAAAGTCTCAAAATACACCTGTACAACAACTGGGATCCACAAAATATGATTTAATAGAGTCACTCAAGATAACTTCATTGAAACCACTTTTATAATACTGTTTGAAGAGTTTACCTCTGGTCAAAGAGCACTCTCCCCCTTTCCCTAGCCTGTCCCACTAAAGCAAGGGTGGAATTGTAATTGCAATGCGTATCTTCTAAACCCCCAAATCAGAAGCAGTCCTATGAACTATGACACTGCCTACACTTAAGATACTGGGAGGATGGGAATCACCCTTGGAGGCCATGGTACATTGAGACACCCATATTATTGTCTGTAGCGCAAGCAGAATAATCTTGTAAAGGGCAACTAAATAGGGTCAAAATATGAATTAATTATCTCACTACCAAATCATTCCCTAGGTGTTACTTAAGCACGTAACATTAAAACTTAACTGAAAAAGAAAAAGGTAACCACTTCATCCTATATTTTCTTTATTTCCTTTTTGTTTAGAAGTTGCTATTTAAGTTCTATTAACAGAAATACATAACAAAAGCTCCCTATCAAGAGGAAAAAAAGTAATTACAAATGCTGAAAAAGTTGGCCTCATTAACATATGTACAGACTCACTTAATACACATCTTTGTGGGAATTAAACCATTTTATGACACACATTTATACAGGCATTAAACATTCCCAAGTAACTTTGAGCAGAGAACACGCCAAATCTTTAGTTTGGGCAGACAGAAATGTAGGTTTCAGTTTTGATTGTGGAGCTAACATGCAACAGATACAACATTCAGTCTGAGCTGTTGTTAGTAAGTTGTTCTGTCTTTTCCTGCAACATTGAATTTGGGTCTTTCTGTCCCTTCTTGTCCTTGTTCTGCTGTTCCTGGAGAGTCAGGATTATTTTTCGTATTTCTTCTCTTTTGGTTTTCATTCTTGGGCGTGGAAACCAGTCTGTTAAGTTCATTGGTAGCTCAAAACTCAAAATGGGATTCTGAAAAAAAAGGCCATTTGGATATTACAGTAAAGAGTTATAACCTCAATGACTGAAGAAAACTATAGTGAGGAAAAGTACATTCTTCCTCACTTCATTCCATGAGCATAGGAAAAGATTTCTACAATTTTCATGTTTTGTACATGTATAATTATGGTAAAATCAATCACGCTTCAGTATGTTACAGACTAAAATCCATCCAGATCGCACTCTTGATTATAAGGATGCCTGAACAATCTACTGTGTTTGCTACAACTTTTAGACTAAGCATTTGTCTGCATAAATGTGTAAAACTCTCCTAATTAAAAAAAAAAAAGAGAGAGAAAACGACTGCAAAGATATAGCACATTTTTAAAGCATCAAAATATAGAGCTAATCAGGAATCCAAAACATTTGTCTTCTTATAAACAGCCTTTAGAATCATGACCAACTAGGCAAGACAGATTTAGATTTCATCCTAGAAAGCAAAGCTCCTGCCTACCACCAATGCTTATTATACTTACATTCTATTTTCTTGCTAGGTAACATTCATCCAAATAATTACAATAATTATTATTATTATTATGAAGCATTCTCTACTCCTCTTCAGTGATACTGTACAACAATTCCACCCTAACCAAATGACAATCTGGGCAACAGTGCTGTCTCTCAAAGAAACTCCTCCCTTTCTGTGCTCCAGTTTACATCATCAGGGCTCTTTAAGAGTGAATTACATTCACCACTGAGGTAAGATCAGCAAGGCTGTTTGTGAAAAAAACTAGCGACATTCTTCACAGGAATGCGTCAGTGCTTAACGTTGCACTAGCAACATTTTTGTGAGTCTGTTCAGTGCGGGGAAGACAAGCGGTGCCAGGGTGAGAGGCCAGCTGCGCCGCCCCGCAGGCTCGCGGGGAGCCCGCGCTGCCCCTCCCGCAGCGGCCCCTGGCGGCCCCTGATGCTCACAAACATCAGGTTAAGCACCTGCTTCCACACTCTCCTTCAAGTTTGTGGAGCTGGTGCAAAATGAGACTCTGGGAAATTTTCCAAATACAAAGAAGCTGAAATTGTTCGCTGAATAACTTCAAGACAGTCTAGTACTGTGCAACCAGCTCAGGTTTTCCCTCCCCACTGGAGTTACTTTTGAGAATATCCTGTGATTTGCTCTGTGTCACATGTATGTGTCGTGCCTATTCTCTGGCAGACAAAGCTGCTGCACATTGCTGGACTAGGCAGGACAAAGGATTCAGCCTGGCATAATCCAGCAATCAATTCACAAAAAAAGAATGGGCTAATAAAACTTGGAGGAAGTTCTAATAAACCATTCCAAAAAGGAATGGGTTAATAAAACTCAGTTGCTCCCAGTGAACAAACCAGGAGGCACTTGGTTATGGTTCTAAGCTCTCAGGAACTCGTCAGGAAAGCAAAGCTTTTGCCTTCCATTTGCATGAATGCATTCTGCTAAAGCCTTATTGCTCTTGAGTAATGTATGAATGGAGGGAGGGAGGGCTGAGGAATGGATAAGCTGCCAGCTTTTCCAGGGAAGGGTTAGCTACAGGACAGTTTAGAACAATGCTCTAAAGCACCAGGGATTCTGAAGAGTTACTGTCCCATGCAGGCAGCATCTCACTTGACCATAATTTATCCTCCCAATCTAGACCAGAAGGTGCTAATGCCTCCTCTTGTGAAAGGAGCTGTAACTTGAAGACCAAGTCAGCTTGCAAGTAAGTAAGCATTCAAACAATTTCTTCAATGGAAACAAGATTTGGCATTCAGCTGTAATAATTTCACTTACATGTTTTCTTACAAGTTAAAAACACTCCCAAAAGAATCATAAATCTCCTACCTGTGTCACATGTCTGAATTTATTCAGTCACAGTTCTCAGGGGAAAATTATTAAGCTTTTTGTAGTGCATTTTTAGTTTAGATTTTGAACTCAAGTTCTTACTGGATGATTTTAAAGGGTACACAGCAGAAGAACACAAAGGAAGACTTTAAATGTGTTTTCTTTAGATTCTCTCAGAAAATTTCATGGCTTACAATTATTTTATGTACATGCAACTAAAAAGGTTAATTAGTCTATTTTCAAAAAAGTTACTCCGTGTGTTTATGCATAAATTAGTTTATAATGCATAATCTCATTGATAGGTATTAAGCTCCACCAGGAGGCTTTTATAGTTGTAATCATTTTCACAGCTTATATTTGATTGTTGCAGGAATCAAAAATAGCTTCAAGAACATACATACCTCAAAAAAGCTCTCCACATACTGGAGGATGTACACTCCACAATCACTGAAGTTGTTCTGCTGTGGCACTTTTGGGTTGGAACCTTTCATGACATCTTTGGAAAAGCTTCTTTTGCTGCCTTTCCTGACTTCCCATTCCACCTCTAAATATCTACAATAGAAGATCATGCAAATTAAAGTATTTTTTTATTCCATGAAGAGTTTCCCAAGAAAAAAAAAAAAAAAACAAAAACAAAACCCCAAACAAAACCACCAAAAAACCCACCAAAAAACAAACAAACAAACAAAAAAAAAACCCCAAAACAAAACCCAAAACAAAACACCAAAAAACCCCCAAATCAACCAAACTAAAAAAGCCCCAAGCACCAGATAGGAAACTTACTCCCTTAGTGTTTTCACAACATTTGACCGGGAAGGGCCTCTGAGTGAGTCCATAAGCAAAATGCAGGGCCTAACAGAGAACATGAGTTTTAAGTACATAGTATTTTACAGCAGCTTGAAAAACACAATGTTACACAGAAATAATTTGTGGGGTGGCCTCAACAAAACTAGATGAATACTGCAAAGTTCTGCCAGAACTGCTGTAACCTCCCAATAGGGATAACTAAATGGCAAGTCATCTTTATATTTAACCATACACTAAGTACACTTAGGAATGTACTTAAGAAATACAGTACTGTCAGACAATTTGTTACAGTTGCTTAAAACACCTTCAGGTGTCTAATGCTCTTTTAGGTGTACAAGGTAAGAGAAAGTAAGGCACAGAGCCCACAAATGTCCTGCTGGAGTAGCAGCTTGAGGATAGATGGGACACTCCACAGCACACTAGAAGAAAAGCATTAGCAAAGCATGTTCAAGAAGCGATCCCAGTCTGGATCTGAAATCTAGCTGGTAGTTATACACAAAACACCCACCAACTCTATTTGGAAGACTTGTAAAAAGTCTATTTAGAAGACTTTAGAAAAGGTATCTATAACCAAGTATTTTCTAGAGAACCAAGCCTCCTCAAGTCCTCTCCTGCACACTACAGATGCTGGTATCCTATCACTCGATCTAAAGCACACTACCTTTTCAGGAGCCACAAGCACAGCAGTCTTATCAGCCACCTTATATGCAATTTGAATTTATACATTAAAGCTAACTTGTATCAGAGTTCAGAATTTCAGCATTATATGTAGTATGTATTTTGAGGGATAAATAAATGCAATTACTTATCACAAATCTCTGTTTTTTCTTATCTAACAATAACATATGTACATTCAATGCATAATTCAAAGAAACTTCAAACTAGCAAATTCAGACAAAATATCTGCATGCATATATGCACAGGTGTGTTTGCATTTATAAACTAATTTACATGTATGCAATTTTTTAGGCAAAAGCAGATAATCACTTAATATTTGCTTATACTTGTTTTAATTTCTGATAAAAGTATGTATATAGGTACTGATCTTTAAAAAGCATTAAATGCTCTTTAAAATTCTCTTCTAAAAAAGTAGTACTTTGCAGGGGGAAGAAGTGACAACCTTTTCAAGGTAATTTTCTATTTTATATAGAAGTAATTTTAAAATATGCTAATAGTAGAGTATTTAAGTGCCCTTAATGACTTTTGATACTTAAGCATCAATGATATTATGAAATTTCACATTGGATTAAAATACAGTCTGCTGGAAAGTATTATGTACAGATCATCTGTCATCAAAATGGGACAAATTTAGCCAAGCTATAATCAGAAATTCATAAATATTCTTAAAACACAACACAGACGGACTTTTTCTTGAAAACGTATTAAGTTATATGTTCCATAACATATATAAATCTGTAATTCTATTCTGCCTCCTAAGAATGTACTGAGTGCACTGTGAAAGCCTTCACCTTTCTATAAACCTGTAGTCACAAGACAGGAAATACAAAAATAGATAAATTATGAAAAAAATACAAATAAAACTGTCAAGACAGCAATACTAGTAGCAAAATTTCTGGATTTCGAATCATGCATCTGTCACACCATAATGCAAAGAACTGCAGTAAATATTTACTAAGAAATTAAACCTGGGTATCAAATATTAAAAAAGAAAAGTTTTCAAATCCAGAACAGATAAAAAAAAATTTAAGTGTGGAACTCTTTTGTTAGAGGAAAAAAAACAGAGAGAGACAATAAAGAGGAACAGCTATCTTATTTAGATAAGAAAAGAGGGCAGTTAAAAATTACTCCAATGTTCCTTTACTAATTTGAGTAGTGATACAGGTTTTTTTTCACTAATAATTTAATTATTTACTTTAAAATCATTAATCTGCTTTTCGATATAGGATACATTTGAACATGCTTCTGCACCTTGTTTTTGTAGGAAACCAAGTGCAAAATACCAAAGAACAGCCTTATTGTAAGAAACAATCTTCATTTGCCTGATGCAGCAGCACACAGGCTTAACAGAAACCAAAAAAGCTATTATTTCACTAGTAGTTTAATTCAATAAATCTTCTGCTCACTGAAGATTCTAATATAAAGTTCTTTCTCAAAACCTAACAGCATGCTGATTAAGGTTCATGTATGACTATTTCTCAAAATTATTATCTTTTATATTTAATAAACTTCTATGAAATCTCCATTTTAACTGTTTTAATACTTACTGTTTGCAGATAGTTGGCTTCAGGTACCATTGTCCCATTTCTGAATTACAGTTATCATCTACAAGGCCACCATCATCACTACTGTCTTCCTACAGAAGCAAAGTTATTACAGGATTTTAAAAGCTAATACTGTTTTTTTCAAACAGATGCAAAGGACTTTATCGTTACATTTAACATTTTCATTCAACACCAATAACTGAGTTTAATAAAGAAATGATAGCTTTAATCTGAAATTATTCACAGTTTGTTAAACTGACCAACTTTTAGTGATGTGGTTTCTGAAATTCGTGCTAGAATGACATGGATTGAATGCTGCTATTTATTTAAGTACTGTGAAACTATAAAATGCAACCAATACTTTCAAAACACCTCTGACTTAGGTGCATCTCCATTATTTGGTTTTAATCCAAATTATCAGTACTTTTCCTTGCCAGTCAATACTAGAAACTTGCCTGGCAGTTTCATACATGTTTTCTTCTAGGTGAAATGAGACAAGATCTGCAACAAGCTGAGAAATAAATCTCTATTTTTGTTCCAAAATAAAACAATTTGATTCTTAGGGCAAGGAAAATTAAACCATGATACACAGGACTATAGATTGCAAAAACAGTCACATCACAAGCCTGGAAATATCCTCTGGCCTTTTGATTTCAATACTGATTGCTATGAACGATACAGAAGTCTTATGAACAAAAGCACTAAGTTGTTGCATCTAAAAGAATTCCAGTGATCCATAGTTTCTCACTCTTCCATTGAGTTCAACATTACTTCATAGATCACTGCATTATGGGGAAACAAGGTCCTTTCCAAAAATGGGAATCCCTGTACCAGCATGATTTATTAACATTTTTGTGTGCATTGTGTACATTTCATTAACACACAGGATCTTGGCACTGAAATCCTCAAGCTATGCCATGAATATGCTACCATATTAGAAACAGTGATAGCTTCTGCCGGAATTAAGTTCTAAGCTACACAGCAACTAACGAGCTTGGAATTTGTTCCTTTCTTCAAGGAATGCAGCTGGCCATGTGCTTGCTTCCCTGCCTTCATGCCATGTATTTCAGACTGGAAATACTGTACTACTTATTCTCCATCTTCTGGAAACTCTATCTGCTACAAAACAGACAGGCAGTTCCATCAGGCAAAGCTCAGAATGTTTGCACAGCTGGCATGACAGGAGACGTGGGCTAAGTCCAGCTGAAAACATATTTAGGTTTCAACATCAACTGGAGCTTTTATATGTATATATGTATACACATATACATAGCTACTTGGAAGTCATTACAGAGAGCTGCAGATTGAAAAGTAATAGTTTGTTCTGGACTCAGAGGTCCAGAAAAGGTCCCACCTGGGCCATGAGCAGGCAGGCCAGTTAGGAAGAGCAAACGTGTAATTTCTGGCCTGCTTGCATTGAACTTACAATTACAGAAGTAGCAGGGCTATGGAATAATGCCTTCATACCCAGCACTGAGTGAGTCAGGGACATTTTAATATTCAGTCTTCCCACAGCTTTAAAATCTAAATATTTTCCAATATGAACAAGAACAGTACTTGATTATAAATTCATGCTGTATAAATCTGATTAGGAGAAGCACCGATGAAACAAAACAACAAAGCAACACATACTTATAAATGTGTCTGGTTATATTCAGGAAATGCAACTGAAAGAAGAGTAACTTGTTCTTGGGTTTAGCAGATGAACATGGAGTGGAGGAGACAAAAGACAGAAGTGTACTGACTTTCAGTGTTCCCACTAAAATCACTGTGTAATATTGTCATTACACAAAACATTCACAAAATTACATGCAGGATCAGTACAGCAGTTTTCTACTAAACAAATAAATGAACAAATGTATAATCCTCTCTGTCAGCTGACCTGCAGATTTTTGTAGGTAATCAGTGCTTTGGACTTGACACTTGTAAAGACAAGTAGCTTTAGATAACGCACATTCACAATCTGTACATCGGTTTTAAGCTGTCCATTCAAAGTACAACACAACAGTTCACATTTCCTAAATAAAACTGCTAAATTCTTTACCTGGTTATCTTGGTCTTCAGAAAAATCTATAAGCTCATCTTCATTTAGTTTACTGCCATCAGCTGAGTCTTCACCATAGTTCAGTCTGATTTTGTGCAATCCATCTGTATCAATCACAGACAGCAGGATATTTAAATATCAAATACTATGTCAGCACTGAAGACCAAACTAATTTTAAGTACCTCAGATTTCCTCAGGATTGCTGACAGTAACTGTGATACAGCCAACATATAATGACTTACCTCATGCATTTGAACAAAAGTGATAGGTTTCTTCTAATTAGCCCAACAGAAACTGTTTCTTATTGTGTGAAACACCTAAATAAATCTGAAACACCTGGACTAAAACCCACTATGAAATTTCCCCACAGTTCCATGGAGCCTTTATAAGAGTCTAAATTGATACTGCCACCAAAATGGGCACTCTGATATGCTCTCTAAAATGACCACTCCTATCCCTAGCTGGTTCCTTTCATAACACCAAATACATCCATATACACAGTGAGTGGATCACACTGAAAAAGGCAGTCACTAGCATATTATTTTTCAACTGAAATAATTTCTTCCATCAGTTCACTGTGGAGACTTGTGTTGGCAGAAGGAGAAAGGCAGCTTGGGAACACACTAGTGGGGAGAGCAGAACAAAGGATCAGCTCTCCTGGGAGCAGCAGCTTAGAAATATTTCAGTTTATTGCCTAAAAGATTAACTCTAAATTCACTCCCAATGACCTCTATATATTTAGTCACATATCTAGTGGGAAACAACATCAGAAGAAAAAGAAATAATCAATGTTCTAGCTACACCTGTACAAGAAGCAAATACAGACAGCTATAAGCTCACTAGTCTTACTACTACCATAAAAGAACAGATTTTGATGGAAAAATAGTAAACTGTGGAAATAAATGAAAAATAAGTAATTCATGCCAGCAAAACTTGAAATCTTCCTAGAAATGGGCTATTGTAATACGTCTAAATAATGACAAAAATAATTTTGGTTATGGTGTCATTGGAGGACATATTACCTGTTAAAGGAAACTAGGGTTTCTGTAACAGTAAATAGAGCAGTGAAGTAGCTACTGGAAAAAAAAAAGGAGAACATATACATTTGAGAATATTTCAAAAGAGATGTTAAGGTAACACTTCGGAAAGAGGTCACCAGTGAAGTTCCACAGGGAAAAACTTGGGAATTAGTCTTACTCAGTACCTTTGAAAAGACCTTAGCATAAGAAGTAGATCATATACTAATGTGACTTATTGCTGATGGATTTAAAAAAAATAAGTATTGAGGCAAAACACATCTTGTTCAAAAACTGAGAAAAAATTATTAGGTAAGTAATAAAAATAGATATATTTTGGATGACTTTAAAGTTATTTGGGTATGAACTTCTTCTATACATTCACAAGTTCAACACCAGGATTTAGTTTAAGATCAAGGCATCTGAGTTTAGGCTCCCATGTATAGTCAGCACCTAGGGTCTCCATGTCAGGAAACCAGCCTGAGAGCACAGAGCTACTTAACTGAACAGCTACTCTGTATCTGCTGTAGGATGAGAAGAGAAAGTCTCTTGGGTTCACTGACTACCACTATCAGAGGCATGTGCAGTCTTTTGAGATATTCTTGGATATCCAGGACTTACAGGGATGGATTTGGCACAGTCAAGATCCACACCCTTCTGGAGCAACAGATGAAGGCTGCTCAGATAACCCAAGTAAGAATGCCTATCTTCCATCTGGTTGAAATGGAAGTTTAAATACAGTGCATCTAAATTTAGCTGCCTAAACACATCCTTAGGGTCAATCTCACCCTTAAATCAGGACTGTGCCCCCTGAGAACATCTGCTTTAATGAAAGGGTGCATCATCTTCAACACCTGAGCAAGAGAATCTGAGCATTCAAGTTAGAAAGAGAATGACCATCAGCTGCCAATACAATGCAGCCAGAAAAAAACCTACAAGAAAGGTAATCCTAGCAAAAACCTGTCATAATGCACATTCCAACTAATTACAGACAAGCAACCTACTGTTGAGACCCCATCATATAGCAGCAATATCATAAATGGTAACAATCACACATAAAGTGAAAAATCTACGCAAACAAGAACACATCTACATGCATCACCAGCACCTGTCCAAGACCTTCTAGGAACAGTGACAATGTTATCACAAATTAATACATTTAGAATAGCAAAGAATACTATTTATATCCACAAAGATACTGAAGTTGTAATAGTCTGCAGTATACAGATTAAACCATACAATTGGTAATATTTTCAGAACTTGTACTACATAAGGTACACAATTGCTTACTGTATAAATTGGCAGTAGGAATACTACTGGTGACTAAAGTAAAAGCTTTTGCATAGTCATTTTCCTACTCTATGCCTTAAGGAGATCCAAATGTTGCAGTGAACAGAGAAAACATACTTCCTTCACCTGCCTTTAAAAGTATGCCAGCTCCTTTGTTCACTTGGGTACAAACACTGTTGCAGACTGGTGAGCTCAGTCTCCACAGCAGCAATGAATTGAGAAAGCCTCTCTACATGTAACACCGTGGAGGAAATTCTTTTTTGGTTTTAGAATTTTTTTCTTCTTACTCTTTTTACATACCTTCTTATCAGGACATTAAAGAAATTAACAGTGTTGAAGCAAAACATGAAATGATAAAAGACGCCGATATTAAGGCTGTTCACATAATCTTAGGTCAGCTTTCCCCTGCA
>NW_005054328.1:1861913-1892726 GCF_000277835.1 Geospiza fortis | reverse complement strand
GCAATCTTGAGGGATGCAAAGTGGCATCTACAAAATTATTTTGTTTGAAAAAAGGTCACAGAACTGAAAAATTAATCTGATTTAGGAAAACAGTGTTTTATCTCCAGCCCTTTGCCAGGAGAGTTATGTCAACAGCCACAAAAACTTTTAAAATGCAATACCTATGAACCACTTATATTGCAAGCACTTGAAGTTAAGCCATATAGTAAACTTTTGAAGTATGAAGTTTACACCATTGCAGAAGTAGTAACAGATCTGAAATCTCCAAATATTTCATTAAAATGTGCGTATTTTTACAATTACATACCCACAGATTGGCTAGCAGCTGTGAATTCACCCTGTATACCGTTTTCATCCAGAGTTCTATGGTCTAGTTTATGGCATGCTGATTCCACAGTGTTAGGTTCTTCCACATCACTGCCTATTTGATTCAGTTTTTTGAAAGCACTTTTCCCCCGACAAGGACTTCTTCTACAACATGAAGATTCACTGTCCTCTATTTCAGTGTTTGGGTCAATTAAAGCTGTACTGTACTTTTTGGTAAATGTCTTTGCTGTAGACTTGGAAGGCGAGTTTTGTGCATCTAATTCATTTGGCAAAGGAGATGGTGTGCTGCTCTCTCCATCTGAAGAGGAACATTTCATCGGCATTGCAGCATTTTCATGGAAATGGGGATTTGGTTCGTATTTGGGTTTTTCTAAACCAGGGAAACAGATAACAGCCAAAAACCAGTGGGCGCTGCAAAGGAAAAAATACATTAAAAACTTGAAATTGCATTATGCCCTCATAATTATTCAAAGACAAACTATACCAGCTGTTCACTTTTCTGACCAGGTTTTACTCAAGCCTTCACAGGCTTCTGTAAAAGTACAATTTCTCCATGCACATAATCACCAACAAATTAATTAATATGATACAGTTAGCTGAAAACAGGTGCTGTCTTAAAATTTTTATTTCAATTTGCTCACACTTCATAATTTTTTTTTTATTTCTCTGAATTGAAGCTTATTTCTTTTTTAACATTTTTGTCATTAATGCATTAATTAAAGACTGTAGAGTTCATGTTTTATGGCTGTTTCAAGTTCTCTAGTAGCTCAGCACTAGCAACACAAGTAGCCAGACCTAATGGTATGGCTGAATTGCCCATACTCTTCCACCTATGTGATCTTCCAACTGTATTTAACACTTCACATTTTTAATGAAATCTTGTCAACAGCGATGTAAAGAAGAAGAAAGAGTGCTTCTAATGCCATCACAATGGCTCTGCTGTCTTCCCCATCCTTCACAGAACTTACATTCTAACTTTTCCAAATCAAAAACAGTTATACCCAACACAAAGTGTAAGTTTGGCAACAGTTTCCTCCTATTTCCTTGCTTCTTTAGGCTTCACTGACTTGCCACTCAATCAGAACTAGAGCAGCAGCAACTTTAGGGACTGAGGCATTACAAGTGGATTTTGATTGTCCAATTAAGAAATTTTCTGAGGGATCTTTGATTGTCTACAGCAAATAACAGAAGCTAGCTATGTATTATACAGGTGAAGCCACATTTCAATGCGTTTTAGGAGACAAAAGAAAAAGCAGCAGCTAAAAAATGCATGTCTAACTAGCATGCTAAAAAAATAATTAGACAGTTATGAAGCCCAAACTGCATCAAAATTTAATGGCAGTTAAAGTAATGGCTACTGAAAGCAGCATGTGCGGTATGGTTTGTCTTGAATGATTCACCACATCTAATAAATGAACATATTAAGTACTGCCCAACCCTGGAAAGTGTGCGTATTTTATTAAGAGAGACTTTATGTACCAATTATGTCAGCAGACTAGCATATTAACCTGGATGTAAAAAGAGAACAGCTTGTTACTTTTAAGAGAACAACCCGTTTTCACTGGAGACCTGAACAAGGACTCCCAAGTACAAGTACAGCCAAAGGACACGGATGTAGTCATGGTTAAATCAAAACACACTGTTCTGAAAATGATTCTGCCCTGAAGCCAACCTGCCCACCTCCACTTACTGCAGTTTGACAGCTGGTTAGATGATGAGTCTACATTCCCTAATCTAGTGGTTCTGAGATAGTCTAGAAAAACTTGTTGGAACTAGACACCAAAACCCAGCAACTTCCCATCAAACCACCAGTTTCTCATCTCCCCGGCTACTTGGTTATTTTTCTGCTCTGCAGTATTCTTACTGTACCTACCAGGAAACCACTGTTGCAAATGAATGTCCTACCATCAGCACTTGACAAGCTTCAGCTTATGGTGAAGGGACAGTTCTGAGAAGTGTGAACAGGATTATATCCATGTGACAGATGCACACCAGGAGTACACTTCTCATGCTCTAATCACACAGGATGAGTCCATGAGACCAAGCTACTCTAACCCGAAATCAACTCACACATGGTGTGAATGTTATGCCTTCAGTATGAACTGTTATGTTCTACTTGCTGAGAAAGACATTGCTTTAGTTCCTTGTCAGTAAATGAACAAGACACTGAAAACTACTGTTTTAAGCTACTAGAAACATAAATAATTCTTATAAAACCACAGAACCATTTGTTTTCCTTTTCAGATGACTTCTAATTCATACTCATTTCTCCTCTGCATAACCCATGTGCATATGTGAATGACACACATGAGGATGGTGGGAAGTGAACTGTATATATATAACAAGTGCAAAGGCAGCTTAAAATTTAAATGACACACAAAACAAAAGTTTTGGTACTTGAAATTTCATGGGAGAGGGATGGCAAGGATGCACTGGACAGGGACCTGCAGTGGACTTTACATCTGAGTCATTAAAATCCCCTAGATGTGGATATCTTGCCAGAGATCATGGTACATCAAAACCTAAAGTTAGTGCTGATGAACACCTTTGTTGGGGAAATACAACTTTATAAAAAGGACAGATCTACATATGACCAGTTATCTCGTAACTGCCTCTATACTGATAGCCTCAGAATTCAGCTGGAGAGGAGGCAGGAAAACGAGAAGATTTAGAAATTTGCCTCCCACTGCACAGTGGCACAATACCAAGATAAATCACATTTTATTAATAAAAAACCCTTTTTAAATTTTTGAAATATCAGCTAGGTATGCCTATGAGACATTAGTTAGAAAATTCCTGTCTGTCTTTATTTTGTTTTTATTGAATACATTTAAAATACAGTACTTTAACTTTCATAAATATTTTGGCTTAAGAACTGCTTAGATTATTTCTGCAAAATACAGAAATGTGTTTGTGACAACTTGCTCTGATCTTAAGGAAAGCAAGCATCATCACAGTTCTCAGCAACCATTAGAATGCTAATGGTCTGCTTCCTGACCCTTAACAAATAGCAGGACAAAGGGATATAAAGAAAAAGAATAAAGTTCTCAAGGCAGTAGTGATTTTCAATTAAGTTTTCTTTCAATATCCATTTATTGTAACTGAAGATCCCATCTATACCAGAGGTCTCATTAGAAAGGACTAAAAAAGATAAATCCAAAAGTTACCAATGTCAGAAGCTTAGAAGAAAGAATGCAAGAGATTGAGGGAAAACCTAGAAAACTACTCACAGAAGTTAATTTTTGCTATCTTAATATTGTCTGATAATTCTTATACTACAACATTTAAAGGTCTTACATAACTACTTAATTTATCACCTGGAAAAATATGTTTATTCTCTTAATTTTTAACTTCAATTATTATTGTAATGTAACTTTCAATTTCAGAATCATGAAGCTTAAGCATTTACCAAATGTGATAAAAAGGTATGTTCACTTACGCTTCATTAAGGGGAACAAAAATGAAATCTTTCTCAAAAATATCAACATGCCGTGTCCATGTTTTTACTCGCCCATGTCGCTTCTGCTGTATTCTGAAAGAAGAAATCAGCATACAATTTGTAGGGTGGCTTATTTTATTTGAGAGAGCATTTTCCAGATATTTTCACCTTAACAGGTTGTTAAGATTTTCAAGGGATATTCTATGTCTGCTACAGATCTGGCTGCTTCCTAGAGTTCTGTTTATTTCTCTCTCTATAGCATCTGTTTTTAAGAATCTACATTGCATTAGCTCTATGTTAAACTGACTTATCAACAGACTTACGAAAGGTTTGAAGTTTCATGAATATTTCTTCTTTCTCTTTGATTAAGGCGTTTATAGAAGAATGAACTGAACACATGTATTCTATCAGCATCTTCTTTTTTCAGCTTTTCAAGTACCAAATACCTAATTAGTTAAAAAAAAAGAAAATAATGGAGGTTTGAACACAAAGTAATCAGCAACAGAATAAAAAGGACTGCTAACAGGTGCTCCCCACCAAATTGTAGCAGTTTCTCACAGAACAGCTATTTGGAGCTGACTATCCACAGGAATTAATGCAAAACATATGTAAATATTTCAAGGTATTAATATTTCGAGGTGTTATTGCTCTGCTCAATCAACAAGCTGTTCTGCTTTTCTCATATTAATTTTTGTTTCATGGCAGGAAAACAAATTTTCAAGGAGTTTTTACATAAAAACCTATTTAAGAGACCTGTATTTTGTATTTGAGCCACCAGATCTCCAAACAGTCCCAAGAGTGACACATTCGATTTTTACTTCTAAAATATGTTAATAGACTGAAAAATACACATACATACTTTATGTGTAGCATAAAACCAGCAGTAACAATTTAATATACTTCTAACATCTACAGCCTCAGTGACAGCACAAAATTAACTTATGTATTACGTTAATCAAAACAAATTCCAGGAAACACAGCTACTCTGGAAAGAACAACTGAACTTTAAAAATGCCTTTTCTTTTTTTTTTTCCAGTTAAATTTGCTCTTGAGATGTTAAAAAGTTCAAAGATCCTTTATCCAGGTAAGAACAATGTCACCGTCAAGCAGGACAAGAGAAGAACCAAACTTCCTTGCAAGATCAAAAACAACCTTTAAAATTACAGCTATACATAGTTGTTGACCTATGAATTTTTAAGTTTTCTTTTCAACTTTTTAAGTTAACTTTTCAAGTTTCAAAGTAAAAGATGACTAAAAACTGATGTGAAATAAAACTTACTTTAAATAAAAATCAATAATAACATCATTTAAAAATTCTCCTTCATTTAGACAATGGAGGTCTTCGTTGGTCACAGAAATACCACCTTTAGCTGGAGAAGGTGGATAAACTATCAACCTGAGAAGAAAAATACATTCAATAAGAAGTATGAAA
This sequence comes from Geospiza fortis, assembly GCF_000277835.1. Lineage (NCBI taxonomy): Eukaryota > Metazoa > Chordata > Aves > Passeriformes > Thraupidae > Geospiza > Geospiza fortis. The sequence goes on along the minus strand of NW_005054328.1, from coordinate 1,887,528 downwards.
TGCCAAAAACCCCTCAGAGAATTATTAAAGGCAAAAATAAATATCTTACTTTTCTATAGGACCAATAAATACTGTATGTGGTTCGCCAATTTCTTCATCATCATCAAAAAATGGTAACTGTTTATTTCGTTGCTGCATTTTGGACTCAGAAGCAACCTTAAGAGAATAGAGTCAATATTAAATTGCATAGTGAGCTCAATTTTATTGAAATGGTAATAAAACTTTGTGAAGTCCAGCAGTGTAATATCTGTTTTGAGAACTTCAAGTCTGTGGGTTTTTTTTCTTTCCTACCTCATCTATTACACTTAGGTCTTTGCTCATTTCTTGCAGAATCACAAAACTTTCTAATTCTTTAAAAAGTAGTTTGTTTAATGAAAGCAATAATTAAGTGTAACTACAACAGTACAGCTTAATTTCTTGTTTGGAATCCCATAATTTTACCAGTTGGAAAAAGTTATGTTGTCTGATTATAGTAAAGATTTCTCATCCCTTAATAATTTTAAATAACAACATTACGTGGACCGTTATATAACTTTACAACCAAACTAAACACACTAAAAAGTACTGTAAATGTACAGACTATTTCCCATAGTTTCATAATCCACCATGGACCAGTCTGGGAATTTTCCTATAAAAGCCATCAAAAGTTGGTGGATTTTTTTTTGACTGACTAACACACTATCCTTAGTGCATTTGTAACCCATACAATGACTTAGTTCTAAAACAAAAACATAGTTACATTTTTTATTTTGCTTTCTCTGTGAGATGGGCTTCCTTTGGAATTATCCTCCAAGCACTTAGTAAATGCAACAAGCCTGGCATTGGCTTCCTCAAAGGAAATTTTCACAAAGAAGTCAGAAATGTTATTTCTAATACCAATGTCCATAATTATTTTTTCAAATACTGAATTTGCATGAGGATCAAGACCAGTTTCAAAAATTAAAATTATGTACTGCTCTTCCTGACCTACAAAAAAAGCAGAGAGAAAATTATTCATTTAGGAATAAAATAAATTAAAGCATGTTGCAATTATAAACAGATTTCATGGAATTTTAGGCCTACACGAGTACACACTGCTGATAATGTACGTAAGAAGTAATACAGATGTGAGCAGGTAAGAGAGGACTAACTGCCAAACCTTTCTTATCAGCATTTGCAAAGAGTGCATTCAAATTCTACCTTAATCAAGAAATGTTAAATATTACATCTGATAAATTTGTTAATGACACTAATGCAAAGCTAAAACATATTTTGAAATAACATCTTTTTTAACAGAGAGTAAGACTATAACCAACAGTTTCTCTTTTTCTTACTGCAGTTCCTTCCCTATTATTTCACTACAATTTCAAAAATTGTTTATTCAGCATAATTTCCTCTCCGGTCCTAGAAGACTGTGCTATAAAACATCACTGTTTTTGAAGAAGTTGAAAAGATTTACTCAGATCAATCAGCTGTTATATAAATATCATCCACTTTTATGATCTGAAAAATCAAAAAGCAGTAAATCGCACTAAAAGGAATTATTCTACACAGTCTGAAAAAGTAATAGAATTCAGGCTGCAAATCCCAGTCTCACGTTGCTGCCCAACACAGAGCTGCCAGGACCTGTTTTTCTGTAAGAGGCGTTTCAGACACAAGCATAACCATTTCCCTTTGGTCATTCTTAACCCAGAAGGCTAACTCTTGTGAAAAATAATTCTTCAGCAGCACAATTCCCACTGCAATGCACACAGAATTTAAATATTTAACTGGCTTTTAGGTGTTCTGTTTTGAGAGCTAGGCATCTACATACAATTGCTTACAGAGCTCTGGATACAGGCTTAAATTAATTTCATTGCTTACAAAGCAGAGAGCAACTGTGTTATCACAAAGTGCTCCTGCATATCAAATGCAATAAAGCAGCTGGATGTAAAACTCTTGTGCCACAGCCTCAGGGAGAAGACCTAGGTAGGGACACTGCTGAGAGCCATTCTCATACAGACATCTTTTTTCTTTTTTGTGAATACCTGTATCCACCTGGGGTCCAATTCCTGCTCCCAGAATTGTGTCCAGGTCTCCTACCCGCTCTCCAATTACTTCTGTAATTATAAGACTCCTTACAGCTCAAACTTCTTACAGGACACGGATGAGACTATTACACAGTATTATGGAATTACACAGTATTGCTGAAAGCATTCTTCCTCTGTTTGAATGCATACATGTATGTACAAAACTGTGTGTAAGTATAAATAACCACAAAATCTAACCTGAAGAAAAGCCTATTGAAGAGAAAGAGGACTAAATGTTACATTTAATAGGTGTGCATACTAAGATGCTAGGACCTTGAAAATTATGTAGAAATTAAATTTAATTTCAATACATATTAAGATAATCCACATATTCTCCAAGCAAGTATTCGTCTATCTCACATCATCATGACAAGTATGCCAGGAGAAAAAAACCCAAGCCAACCTATGTAACAGTTTCTACTAAAACTAAAGCCTGTCAGCAGAACAGCACAGATGCCAGAAGTATTACAAAAGCTGCCATATTAATGTAAAGGCTCCTATACAAAAACTAACCAAACCAACTTGCTTTCATGCAGTACAAATATTAGTGAAAAGATCTGTACTAAATTGACTGAGTGTTGTACCTAGCATGTTTCTGAACAAAGAGGACGCCCAGGTGTTCTGAACTGTACTCTTTCTCAGCCTGGGAAGGTAATAGTACTGCACCTACCCCAGCCTGTGACGACTCTTTTAGTCTTAATGCACTCATTCACGACCCAAAACATGAAAATGCAATTTGAAGTGAATAGTAGGATAAAATTGTTTTACTTACTGTCTCCTTTGCATTCGTACCAGACATTATCTTTACTCATTTTCAGTTGATCTCTCAGACTGCTACAGGTTGATGGTACTGTTTGTAGGAAAACTACTGGCAATTTTCGGACACTACACCATTCACATTTAGTAAGCTCTGAAGTTTTCAAGTTAATCTCTCTGATATCACTTTCTGATTCTATGAGAAAATAATGGCATTTTAAAACATAATAAACATCTGTAAGTTTCCTTTACAATGTTCCCCTTGATTTTAACAAGTAGTTGCTATGTGCTCACTAAATTTCTTAAGTACTTAAAACTTTAACATTAACAGACATGCAAGAAGTGATGGTTTTTCATGTCTTAAAAGACAGGCTAAATTCCAATGTCATCTGGAAGATGACAAGAAAGGCATCAGAAGGCAAACTGTTTTCTGTCCACCAACTCTTTTTATTCCACAGAAAAAAATTCCCACAATTTCCAGTGATTTAAATTTGCAACTATTGCTATGACACATTTTAGAGTAAGTTTCTAAAATTTTCTTTGTACATTTATCTTTGACCAAGTTCCCATATGAAAAATAACTTTAAAAATAAGAGCATGAACACATTCAGAGAAATTATCTGATTGCCTGAGGAAATAAAGGACTACTCCTAGTTTATTCTCCAAAAGCAATGTCAGTAACATGGTAGAATTTTAACACTGCATCTGATGCTGCCAATGCCAATGTTAAGTTTTTTACAAGTTTTACTGTATTATAAAATTTGATACAGAAGTGGATATACATATAATACTCAAAAAAACCCCCAAAAAACCAAAAAAAAAACCAAAGAAGAAATAGTAAAGTGCTAAGTGTCCCAACAGACACAGCATTTAATGAGTCACCCTTTCTATGCTATTGATGAATTAGGTGCCGTGGAAATAACTGCACTGCACAGCTGTTTTAACTAAAACTTGATAGCTATTTTCTACAAATTATACTAAGCTCTTCAGTGTTTTATTTTTAAAACTACGTTTAAACATGAAAACTCAGTTTCTATGCATCTGTATTTTATATGCAATATAATCTTAAATACTTGACTGAGCAAAGGCTACACTTATCTTTACAGGTTGTGAGACACTTTTCTACATGTAATAATTACAAAATACAATAGATCTCTTTTAAAAATAACAAGAGCAACATTCAACAGGACTGGATCTTAAGAATACAACTTAAGATTAACAAAAGGTAACAAAGCTTTTCAGGCCCAGAGCAAAACCCTGCAAAAGAAAAGAAGGAAACAGAGCAGGAGCTGTAAATCACCCTTTCCAAATTATGTCACTATTTATTTCAGTGACATGAAATACACAACTTTCACACTAGAGAGAAAACTATCAAGAGAGATCTAGACAGGAAAGGTCCAAGAAACCAGTGTGGTTTTTACTGTCTACTTAACACAACTGAAATAAAAGAACTAATAAAGTTTTAAAAAGCTAACATTTTACAAAAGGGTTGCTCTTGCTTTTTATTTTTGTTAATCACTTTTGTTAAAAGGCAGGTCAAATATGTACTCTCCGTTTTCTTTTATCTGACTACAGACAGCCAGTATAATTTATTACAAAAATGACAAAATGAGAATAAAGGTTAAATTAGGATTCTCGTTAATACCTTTGACAAAGTTACTTAATTCAAAATAAAGATATGGAGTACTAACATAAAACAATAAATGTACTCACCTTCTTGACTCTCTAGGCGTATTTTGATATAATCCAGGCAAAACTGAAAGACAACACAATTGTAAGATCTCACATCTTCTGCAAATTTTCATTGACTGAAAGCCTTTAAACTGTTAACAAACACACTTCAATGGGCTTAGTATATAAGTAATAAACATTTAAAATTTAATATTTAAAATGCAAGTTTTAAGAAAAAACAAAATTTGCATTTTAGCACAACTCGAGGCAAGCACATTGTTTGCTACTCTAGTCTCTTTCAGTCATACTGACTGTATAAACTTCAGATCTCTCTGAAGTACTCAGTTTTCAAAAACCCATACAATACCCTGAAAAATACACAAATTCTATTTCTTCAAAAGAAAATGTCATCTATCAGCATTTAGGTAAATCAAACAACAGTTTTTTTGTAGAGAGGTGGAAAAAACAAGTAACAACACCACTGTTTCTGTGGTTACTCCAGCAACAAGTATCCATTCTATTCTGGCTGACTGCATCCAACTAATATTCAAGGACTCCTTGAAAACTCCATGTAACTTAGAAGGCTGACCAAAAAAAAAAAAAAACTGCAGAAGTAAAATTATTCGCCTTTAGGACAATGCTTCTTCCTTGCACCTATCAACTTCTTGTAGCTGCTGTTTTCAATTTTTTTTAACAAATGCATGCTAACCCATAACCTCCCCCCAGCACGCAGACAAGTTCTTTCAGAGTGCTGCAGCACAACATTTCTATTAAGAACCAGAGCTAGACTGCATGTGTTAGAGCGTAGCAGTAATTTGAGGTTCTCTGGAAATCACAGCCTCTGAAATTAAAGACAAACTTACTGCTCCCCAGACAAAGGCAAAATAGTATGTTGTTCAAATACAAAAATTCAATATCCATCAAAGCCTGAAAAGCAAACTGTGCAAGAGCAAGGGTACTCACAATCACAGGCTCCACGACCATTCTGCGCAGCATTCCTATTCGAATGCTTCGGCAGTTCAGGATGACGCTTTCACAGGAGTTTTGGTAATTTAGAGGTACGGCCTCAGTTACCATCTCTTGAGAAATAACTTTACGCCGTTTTATTGGAGTGTTAGACACAATGTTCCCAAACTGAAAAGTAATTTTCAGGTTTCAGAATGTCTCACCAAGGTTTATTGCCAGATCAAGCTCGTTGAAACTAATGACTAAATTTTTAGCTACTTTTCTGTTGGTCAACAGGATTACTCACTAGAGTATCCATCTCAAACAAATGCAGAAGGGAGGTAATTCCTAAAAGACTTTTTGTAACACCTGAGGATGTTAATATTGCTACATACATTCAAGAAGAAAATAAAAGGTAACCTGACACTTTTAAACACTTTACTGACATTTCCAAAACACAAATAGTGCTTCTAAATTGCCAAAATCAATTTATTTTTATCTTTTGGAAACACTATGCAGTCTAGCAAAGTGACGTTATTTTTAATATGTTTTATTTAGATAAAAAGAGCACTAATGCTGTAAAACCACCACAATGCTGATGGTTTAATTTTTTCTTTCTGTTTTTGTTAATCCAAGCTTTTGGTGACTAATTCTTGAAGTACATTGCATCACGTTAGCAGAGTACAGTCTTCAAGAAACATAAATAAATAAGCCCAATCAAACTACCTTAAGGCATCTCTACAGAACTAAGATGGTTTTAGGATAGATTCCAAGGTCAGAAGACTAAACATTGAAAGAAGGCCATGTGGTGTTAGGCCCTAGTTCAAGAAAAGTCTCTAGATGCTAACTGAAGCTGTAATCTCAATGAAGTACCCTGTTAACCAACAGAATTATCTTAGCAAAAAACCTATTGCAATGAAATAAAGCCTGCTGATAGCCAGCCTATAAATGCATTTATTTATATTGCTTATATTGCTCTATTTTGTTAAAGGATTTTCTGTACACTAGTCTTTTCTTTGGTATTTATACTGTTTCATAAAGCTGCCCATAAATAAACATTCACTTTTGTTACAAAATGCAATTAAACTCCCACAGAACACCATTCTAAGGGATGCAGTGTTTCTGTTAAGACTAAATCTCGAAAATTATTTCAAAGTCCCAAATAACTAACCTATCTTGGCAATAATTCAAAGTCTACTTTTGCACACTTCCTTCATTTTATACACTGAAAAAGGCAGGGATTCTAAATTCCTGTAATTAAAATGTTTTCCTAGGCCTCTTGTTGAAAAGAGCTTTTCCTTTTTGTCTGTTGGACTGGCTAAATGTTATTAAAAAGTTCAAAACAAATCAGAAACAAACAATAAAACAGCGAAGTCTGAAGTAATGCTATATTCAACTAGTCTCTTCAGTAAACAATGAATATTTTGAAAGAAAGCTGAATAAAGCTTTTTCTATTATATCTAAGAAAACTGCTCTGATATCTCCAAATCTTGGTAGGTTAATTCAATCAATGTAAAATTTGTGTTATATTTCACAAAAAAAATTTTTATTTCCTTCATTTTCAAAAGTAAGCTTGGACTCTAAAATAATCTAACATATAGTATTACAACTGGTTTGTAAAGACTAGTGAACAGGAACATATGGATATACAAAAAAAACATTTGGGAGAGTTTCAGAAGTCAGACACCAATGCCTTCACAATGCAATGCTTTCAATTAATTCAGCACATACTGCCAGAATAACTTAATTCAAGAACTATTTATAATCCAAGCTTTGAGCCTCACAGTTTTATTGCAGGCTGGAGGTTCACAGCTTCATATTGATAGCAGTAACTAATCATACAACGTATTATAAACATCCATAATTTCACCAACTACAGCACTGGAATGTTGGCTTCTGAATCTCAACATAGCAAGAAGGTTTTGGCATCAGTACTTTTGTGTTCTAACTCAAAGAATTGAAAATCTGATCGGATTCTCTTGTTGAATCAAACTCTCAATAGTGAAACTGGACAAGTGAGTGAAGAATTGTTTTAATCAGCCCCATTATTCCACTACCAATTGCCACATGAATTTATTCCTCTTCGTGGCTCACTACTGAGATGGCTTTTGACACAGTATGAAAACTCTCCCCCTTGGCCACACTTAAGGTGTGCTCATGGAGTATTTTGTCTTTGCTTATCCAATTGTTACAGCACTACTCAACTAAAAAACACAAGCCACACCATGAAAGTCCTAAAAAAGTGCTATAAACTGCAAGAGTTGTCAAAGCATTTTAATTTTAAAGGACCATTATTGATCCCAGTGTCTCTTTTCATGTTTAATTTCAGAAAGTCTCAACACGCAACAGCCAGTACTGACATTCTGCTGCAAACTGAGACCTTGAGCTTCACAGAGAACCCCTGTCCAGTCTCAAAAGAGTAAACATTCAACACAGAAGCATTTATTTTAACAGCATAATTAAAATCATTTTGGATGCTTGTAAAAATGTAATGAACACATTTTCTTATGTTTCCAGTATTAAGTATGCAGAGAGACTACTTGATGAGCTGCTGAGCAAGAAAAACAATCAAATACAGTCAACTTCTGACAATACAAAACAAGCCTTTACATATTCCATTTATTATTTGATTCTGTTTTCTTTAAACAAAGCATTAAATAGTACCTGATCTTTCATTCTTGCTTTTCTTGGTAGTGTGACTGCAATTTCTGTATCTGTTGTTATACTACCTATTCTCTGTTCTATTCCACAACTGTTCTCCTTTAATGCTGCTTCCACCTTTCCTGTAGAAGGAGCTGGGGAGGAGCGGGCTGAATCTGCAGGACGAGGTGAAATGCTTTCCATGCTCCTAGTGCTGCCACTATTCTCGTCCTCATCATCATCACTAGACAAAACAACTAAACAGAAAATATTACATTCTCAACCACTACATTTTTCTGTAACAAATTTCTTTTTTAATTTTTGGCTTTTCTTGCTAGTGTGATGGCAATTTCTGTACTCTTGTTATACTACCTATTCTCTGTTCTATTCCACAACTGTTTTCCTTTAATGCTGCTTCCACCTTTCCTGTAGAAGGAGATAGGGAGGAGCGGGCTGAATCTGCAAGACCAGGTGAAATGTTTTCCATGCTCCTAGCGCTGCCACCATTCTCCTCCTCCTCATCACTAGACAAAACAACTAAACAGAAAATACTACATTCTCAACCACTCTATCTTTTTGTAACAGAAATTTCAAGTAATACGTCAGAAATAATTTACGTAATTGTCCTGCAGCGTCAAAAAAAAATCCATATGTATAATTGTATTATGTTTTTACTAATGTTTATCTGGAATCTGGTTGCAAGGACTCTCTGCCTTGTTTTTGATTTCTTATAACTAACTATACAAAAAATGAGTAACATTAATCTACCTCCAGACAGAAGTGAATGTGGTTCAGTCAAGAATTGACAGTAAGTAATACAACCTAAAAACTGACAAGAGAAATTATGTCTGAAATCATAGGACAGTATGGTCTAATCAGTTGGACAACATGGTCTAATAAACTAAGCACAGAACCAGACACATAATTTCCTTTACTCCATCCTTCCTGCTTACTGAGTTTACAAAGAGAAAACACAGAAATTAACATTTTACAAATTATGAAATTTAAATAGATAAATAGTTTGGAAGAAAAGAGGAAAGAAAACACAAAATAAAAATCAAATACTGTTTTTCCGCTTGGGAGAATGAAGGATGGAATTCTGCTAGGAATACTGGTTTTTCCAATATCCCAAACGTAAATATGTTTTTAAAAACAAACAAAAGAAAAAAGTCATAAAGTAATTTTTGTTGTCCCCAGTGTTCACCTTCCTTGAAGAATACCTCTGCATACGAAAAGGAAATTATTAAAAGTTCTGTCCCTCTTTCCCAAGAACACACACAAAAATATTCCATGCAACATCAGTTATGTAAACCTCCACAAACAGTTTCTTCACTATACAATATTCTGTGTTTCCAGCTAATGGATGTATTCATAAAAAGGTACTTACTTGGATCATTTAATTCAGATGGTCTTGTACTCCTCTGTCTTAAGCTTCCTGTAAGTTTAGGATTTTTTGTCCCAGTTATAAGACCAATTTTTCCATTCTGTCGTAACATAGAATGTCCTACAACCTCATTACTCAGTAGAATATCCGCTGGACCTTTTCCAACAGCAGAACTATAAAACTTCTTTGTGCTGAACCCTGTACCTGAAGATTTTTGCCCTGGTGAATTCTGATGTATTGAAGAACGTGATAAAGGTCCCACAGATTCACTTAATGTTACAGTTTGTCTGGAGACTCTTTGCAAATCCTTTAAAGAAGCACTTTCACAATGTCGGCATTTGGTCTGATTTTCATTTGCCCTCCCACAATTTGGGCATTCACTAGAATAATCAATCTGTTCCAAAAGCTAAAGGAGAAACAAACACACAATCAGTAATTGTAAGCAGAAAGACACAATTTCCAGATCTTGTACTTGATTTCTGTTCAGAATTAATCATACAATCACTTAGGTTGGAAAAGACCTTTAATATCATCAAGTCTGATTATTAACACAACTCTCATCACTAAACCCAGGTGTCACATCTACATGTCTTTTAAATATCTCCGGGAATAGTCACTCAACCACATGGCTGGCCATCCTCTTCCAATGCTTGAACACCCTTCTGGTCAAAAAATTTTTCATAATATCCAGTGGAAATTGACAACACTACATTAGTCATTACAGTAAGGAGAGAAAGCAAACATTAAAAGACAGTACATTTTTTATTTAAGAAAATAAAAAAGGTTCTAAAAGGAACAAATGTCATTTGTTACAATTTTTTAAAGTGATTCATGTTGGACAATTCACATTTTTCTTCTTGTATTTTCTTCCATAAACAAAACCTTGCACACTGTTCAGATACATATATCCATCAGCTAGAGGTCCAATTACACTTTTTCTGTAAAAACAGTTCCATGGGACAAAATAACCTACAGATCCTTAGAGCAATACTGGAGAGGATTTGAAGGAACCTTGTAGGTCCAACCTATCTGTCCTTCCAAGGTATCTTTTAACAGCCCAGAAAGGCATGCAGGAAAATTCACTCCTCAAGGGAGATGAAGAAAAGGCAAAGTACCTATTATTGCTCTAGAGTCATGTGTCACAGAGAAGAAAACAGGACTTGAGGAATAGGAGTTCCTCAAACTTTCAAGAAGCAAGGAGGGGTTACAAGGAAAAATATATTCTATCACTACAACGACAGGTGTCTTTTGTTTTTCTCACATTTATAGGTCCCACTTAGTTTTGTACTATTAAGTGTAAAACTTGGGACTTCTGTAACATATAAACTACAGAACGAGTAGCAAAGTGAATACAGGACATCTTTAAAGATGAAAATTTAGTACATGTTATTTTCTCCTGAAGCACTGAATTCAAACAACATAACCACTGTACTGTGAACTACTGAAGTCAACAAATACCTACATCCCACCCAAAACTTTCAGTATCTACTCTGAAAACACCTTTCACAATTTACACCTCTCCCCACTCTCCTAGCCATGAACACGCCTCCAAAAGAGGATTTCCACAAGTGTGGGAAGTAATTTCAAACCCCAAATTTCAAGATCAGAATGATACAATGAGAACATATTATTTTTACAAAATTTAACAAAGCTACACATACTGTAGAGAAACAGAAGCAAAAAACCCCAAGTGTATAAAATATATCAGACCCTTATAATCTGAGCTGTGGGATGATAGCAAGCTACAATGCAAACCAGCATTGTGCCTCAGTGCCGTTACAGGATGTAGTTCTTAGAAAGATACTGCTTATCACATTGAAGAATTTCAACCAGACATTGAAAGTATTCAAGAGAAGGCAACAAGAGTACCTGGAAGATCTTAAGTATAGAGTAATCGCACCCCTCTACTTCAACTACATGCCAAAAATTTTAAACCAGTTTTTTATTAACATCACATTAATTAACTAAATAAGCAATGGAAATGCCAAAGAGCAGTACCAGGTGTTTCAAACAAAAGCTAAGCATATATAAAAATCGCAGACTTTTTTTTTTTAACCAAGATCTCCTTACAGGAGTTTTTGCTTTGATAGTCAAACAATGTGACCTGTATTGTGTGCATTATGAAACTTCCATAGTAGCCTGGGAAATTAAAAAAAAAAATACAGAGAGCCTTAAACCAATTTCCAAAGTATCTTACATTTGATATTCAAACAAGTTCCTGACAGAAACATCCTGGCTAGCTGCATGTAGATAAGAGAATGCCATTTGGATACCTAAGGAACTACTCTCACTGAAAAAGTGAGCAACTCAATAAAAAATACTCGCCTCTTTGCAGTACTTTAATCTTTACTGTTCTGAGTACAGAAAATCATGACACAGAAAAAAAAAATCTGTCAAAGAGCAAAAAATTGTTCCTCTATTTCAGCAAATTAAAATTATCGATCTCTGGTTTATCAGTCAGCTATTCAATAAAATCAAGATTCCTTTTCTTTTCAATGCAGCTTCTGTCTGTTCAAGTCAGAAAATAAATATTTCACAAGTAGTAGCAATATTAGCACTTAAATATCTCTATCACTGTAACTTTTTAAAATTATGTAAATCTTCCTCCCAACTCTATGGATTTTTAAAACCTCAATTTGTTTTACTCCTGAATGTCTGTTTTTAAAATATGTAACAACTTTTAAAATTCAACAAGAGTTTACATATTTTTAAAATATAACCTACCTTTGACTGAGTTAAGCATGTTTTTGTAGCAGAAGATAGACTCAAGTCAGATTGGTAAGAATTGCAATGACCTTTCTGTCGCACCTTTCTTTTAATGTCAGATTCTGATTCAGAGTCATCTTTATCCTCCATTACACTGTCTAGAAGAGAAAAGATACAAAAACATTAACAAGTAATGTCCACTCCTATACTGTTATAATTACGAACATCTTACTTTTTACATACACTCACTTGAACTAAATATAAACACATTTTTAAACCTCAAAAATCTACACTGCTTCAAATGTATCACGATTTGTTGTATGACTAAAAAATAACATTCCCCAAAGTAACTTCAAAATGTAGTTTTAGTAATACTATTACAGGGTTGCTCACTGACAATTTTTATCTTATATCTTTGCAAGAAGCTTGGGATTTGCAAATCTATGCTAACTTCATTGCAAATCAAGCAGAGGGTCTATTGCCAAAAATAGGAGAGGATGCTAGATTATGCTATTATACCACAGAACTTGTTTTAAGGCCATTTTTTTTTAAATATATATGAACACTTTTTCAATATACATACTGATGGTCTCACAAACCATCCCACTATGAGAAGACATCTCAAAACTAAAGAATGGATCATTTTTGAAAAATAATTAATAATAGGTGAGGCTTTTCCCTAAGTTACTTTAGAGCAGTACTGCTGAAGATCTACTTAACATTAACCTAAAATGACACAGTAGAACTTGCCAGTGCAGGTGACTATGCAGCTGTAAACCTATGCAGCACGTTTACAGACTGTATCTATGCTAACAAAGCTTAACAAACACAGGGTTATTTCCTTTTCCAGTTTCGCAATTTCCCCACCTGAAACCAAACTATACTTTTTCTACTGCACCTCCAACAGTGAGGTTGTTGCATCTAACAACGATGTAAGAGCATGTTTCAGCTGAGGTACGGAGCTGATGCTGGTTCTTTTATTAACTCAGTGTATGAACACACTTCATACCAAGTGCTGGTTAATACATAGCATTTTTCTTGTACTAACACTGCTACAGAAGTTCCTCAACAATAATTCAAAAACAAGCTGGGGGTTTGGGCTCAGACTAGTTAACTCTAGAGATCTGTTCCATCTCCAATTTTATGATCCCAAATGTTCCCTATTTCTGTTGCTTTTAAAATAACTGAAGCCTAATTCAAAAGTATTACATGACTGAACTAGCTGCAGAGATCTGTCAAGAAGGGCAAAATCATCCCTTCATGCACAAACTTGTACAAAACTAGAATAACATGAGCTAAGGCTGTAAGCAGATATACTAAAGGTTGTATAAGATTTGGCAACACACCCACCCAAATCAGGTATTAAAAAACTTACTCTGCTGAGAAGAAATGAGAACTCTAAAGGTAACTTACCCACTCCTTGAGACCGTGGTAACCTAATGTGGTCTGCCTCCACTTTCTGAAGCTGAGGTGGGTATTCTTTTCTGGAAAATGAATTGGACGTATGGTTGTTCTTTTAGCAGACACCATTATAATTTAGTCACAATTATACACGCACCCAACAAACCTGAAATGTATCTGAAAGCTACAAATAAGTAACTTCTCCTATTACATGCTATTTGTACACATAAAAAAAGTATTATCAGCCACAATAAATGTTTTGGAAGTGCTTCTGATCTAAATAATCAAAAGCGTTTCTGATCTGTAATAATCAATAGTTCTGGAGTCTGTCACTTTTACACACAAGCTTCCAAATATTGAAGCCTGCATATTCTCCTCTTCCTCATTCATGAAATTCAAGACAAATACTTTCAAAAGCCAAGAATAAAAATAAATTATTTTAATATTAAAGTAGATCCCACAAGTTCCACAACTTAAGAAACAGGAAGAGAAGATACAAAAGGAAGGAGATCCGAGGTCAAAAACTGTTGTGGCCAAAAACCAGAAAGAACAACACAACAGACATGGTTCCTCTATATTTGTTTTTAAAATACTGTAATACAGACAAATAACTGGATAGTAAGTATTTTGTTGGTATAACTTGCATAATATAGACATCATATATTTTTGTGCAAATTAATGTAATATATAGCATTATTGCAAGATTTGAGTCTCCTGAAAGATGTTTTCAGTTTACAGGCATGTGTGTTAAATCATGCTGATAGCAAATTAAGATTCCTGAAGCTCAGTGCATGTGGGTTACTGTTTGTAGCACTTATCTTTCTCAGAACTCTGAGCACTGCAGCTCAGATTACTATTCTTGTCATAACAGAGGATGGCACACATCTGAAACACAGGAGGCCTTGTCAACAAACTCACCAGAAACTGGTTTTATAGGAAAGTTAAGCACTGGGCTGCAAATGGGTCACACATGTCCCATACTGCTACCTCTGATTACAAGGACATTAATCAACAGCAAGAGAGCAAAGCCAACAGCTGCAGGCAGTAACATCACCACCAACAGCTAAATTTTGAGGACCCATCTGACAAAAAATTTGGCTATGGCTGAAGAAGGCTTTAGCATCAGTTATTTCTTTCAGCACAGCATTTCCTAACGCATCAAATGATAAAACCTTTGAATTTTCTGCATTTCTAGGCAACGTTATTAATTAATATCTTTGGAACAAGATTAATCTACAATGTCTTTTGAGACACTTCTTACCTAATAACAAACACATTTGACTGTGTTGATAGGCTGCAGCTTTAAAGAAAATTCTGGCAGAAAGAAGGATTGAGAAACAAACATGGCTACTCACAATATAGAGATGTCATAGTACTTTATCGTGACTGCTGGCAAACACATCACAGATGACAGATTATGTAATTTACTTGTTACTGATTGTGTCAAATGTGTTTCTGGAACAATCCTTCTCCCTCAGAATTTTTTAAATCAAAATTGGAAACTCAGTATTAATATTTATTCATAAATTCAATGCATTATTTTTTTATATAATTTTCCTTAAAAATGAAACATATGGAGTTACTCTAAGGCAGAATTAGTGGTCAAACTCGTCATTATAAGAAGCTGTACTATCAAAACTAAACTCATGACATTCTAAAAAGTAAAAAAAAGCTGTAACATCATTTTAGATTTGAAAAATATAAACACTGCAGTAAGGGTGTGCAAGCTGTTGCGTCACATGTCATAATTATCTTTCACTAGTATTTTACAACAGTAAATCTTGTTTTGAACATAATGACTTCTGGAAAAATTATCTTCTATAAGATGTCTAAGATATTTAAAACTTAAATGATATTTAAGAGAAACAATATTGAAACTACTTGTCATTTAATTGAAAGCAAACAATAAAGTAAATCATACGGCAGATTTAGAGTACTAAAATGTCTTTTAAAATGTAGTTCACAATTCAAGGTCTCTGGACATTTCTAACTTACAATTTTTCTTCTAAGAACCATACATTTATATTACATTTTTAATATGCAAAACATATTTATCTTATTAAGATGATAAATTCATTATTTACCCTATAAGGCTAAATAATTCTTTTACAATAAATCAGAATACACTAGCATTATCTACCCCCATCTGAATTTTTTGTTAGCAGCATAGACTCAGATTAATAGCTATTAAACAGCCAAACACTTGCAAGAACACAGAAGTGGTAGCAAAAAATAAAGTGTATCTTTCCTCTCCCACAATACAGAACTCATACCCTCAGAGTAAACCATTAACATCCAAACCCAAGTCACAAAAAAATCAGCTCCAAGACAACTGAGGCTTCCCAACACACTTTGGTGCGGTTAGCAATTCAAGGCCAGGCTTGAAGTTGCTTTGAATTAGAAAGAAAAGTGAAGATAACTTTAAAGACTATTTAATTTGAGACTTCAGCTAAAAATTTTTTAACAAATAATGCTTTCTTGGAGACAGTGACAGCCCTTCCACAAGAGGGCAGCAACTTTAGGCACCTTCTACTACTTTCCTTTCCTGAAAACCCCATAAAGAGAAAGGAAGAGCACACCCCACCATCACGTTTTTACAGACTGGAAAACAAAGCTGCCTTTCTGAGCACAGTGTTTCTTGCTGCCTGAACAGCTGCAGATCCATTAATACCTTCTCCAGTAAAATACTTAGTACACAGAGCCATTTAGTTATGTGTGAGTGCAGAAACAGAAGGGGAAATTGGTTGTTTTTTAAATCAAACATTATATCTACCTTTAAAAGGACTATCTGGAAAAGAAAAAAAAATCTTAGAGCAGATTTAAGAACATACAGCACTTCTAAACAAACACCTTCTTGCTGTTAAACACTGACCAAAACTAAGTCTTCCATTTAAATGGGAATAACTGAGGGATCAAACAGCTGAGCTGATCACAATGCAAGATTACCTATATTCTGTGTTTAACAGTCAAAAAACAATGCTCAGAGGTGAAACAATTTTAGGCATCTTGTTTATGTCCTAAATTATAAGAACTTTTAATACCTTTAAGAGCAAGGGAAGTAGAGAAGTATTTGATAAAAAGCAATCTCAGGAAGTAGTAAAGCACCAAACAGCAAAACACTGATTACAGGAGCAAGAAAGATCAAGCTTTTTCTGCAACACACCACACTGAAGTACTCCGACAGTCTGAACTGTGCAGCATCATGAACTTTTGACATATTTTAACCGCTAGATGCCACAATATTTTTAAGTAAACGTGTTTTGCCCAGACAGAATGGTGTCACTTATTTCATATTTTCAGCAAGCATTCATTATTACTGCTGTGTTCTCTTGCTGATGGAATTGGACCTTAGTGTCTTCACACCAGCCTGGTAGACAGACCTTTATGAAACTGTCCAGACAAAGCGACATTTTCACTTAAAATTTCTTCTCTAGGAAAAAAATACCCAGAAATGTGGTGGGGGGGGATGAGGGGAAGGAGTAGGTGCACAATTTCTGTCTATGCCAGAAAGCAAATAAACATGAAGAAACATCTGGATCTGGGAATTTGGGAGGGAGTGCTACCTATAGTTTGGTACAACTATAAAGGCTGCACCAGCTCCTAATTTTGTTGAGGCGCAGGGGTTACACAAGAGCTGTGCTTAATGAGCAGCCTGGCTCTTTCAGGCTGCCTCATTCAGCCATTCCTCTGCTTCTGTATGTGTTATTTGGAGATGTATCACTGCAGGCAGGCTGTTGGTTTCTACATCATTACATAAAAAGAGAAGAAAGCACAATAAGACTGAAGCACAAAGCTGCTGCGGTGAGATTTACCTTCAGCACGTGTTAGAGGAAGAGCAGAGTACAAAAGCCAAAGGCTGAAAAGAGAAGCAGCAGCACAGGGAACAGGGTTTTCAGAACACAGGTCAGCAACCCCATTTGGCCCAGAAAGTCAGGAGCTGCTGCTGCACTTATCATGACAGTAATGATTAAAGCTAAATTTAGCAGCTCCTGCCTACATCATCTTCCCCTGCCAGGACAACAACAAAAAGCAGGCAAAGAAAAAGGAACACATCCAGCAGAACTGGATGAAGAAGCAGCAGGTATCTCCATGAGAAAATTAAGATCACACCAGCATGGAACTCAAACCTTTTCTTCTATGCCATACAGTGACACTAACTGGCTGATGAGTATCTATTTGATAGTTCTTTTAAGAAGTAACAAAAGGCAATAAAACAGAATGGCTTGATTTTCTGAATTTGAAATAAATATAGAAAATCCTAAATTCAGAAAGAACTGTGCTATTTATATCATTATCAGTTAAACATTATATATACTTTTAAACAATTCAACCTGGTATCAAGCTCATACTGCCAAAAGCCACCTACACAGGATATTAACAAAAACTCAATTACTTCATTACTATCAAGAAAACATTTCCACTAGCATATAAATTTAAACTATATATGAAGAAAAATAAACGTATGGTATTTCATACTAATAACAAAATATTAACAGCAGTAAACCAGATGCAAAACAAGTGAGAAATTAGCCCGAAATGAACAATAAAAACCCAGTGTGTCAGGTTTTGCTATACATTTTCTGTTAACTGCTTTAATATATGCACTTCATGAACAAAATATACACAGTAATGCAGTAAAAACCTTCAATGCAATTCAAACCAAGCTGAGACGATGGAGTGAGAGCTGTTAAACAGTCCACTAAGAGCTTCAGAATCATTTGACTAAGAAGCTTCAGAACCATTTTATTACACAAAGTTCGCTGCTCTACAAAAACAATTAGCACTGAATTCTTAAAATCCAGAGAATGTTTATGCAATTTTGCACTGGATATATAAATAAATTTCCAGGGGAGAATTACCCAAAATTCACAGTAACATAACATTTCTTAGAGATGGATGTAAAGGCCCTTTTTCAATAAAAGTGAGTGAATCATAAAAACAGAACTAAAAACAATCAACCACTATCACATATGAGTAGGTATGATTAACTGGATTGAATATTCTTTAACTAGCATTAATACAGCACTCAATCAGTTAATTTTCTTAATGCTTATTGCCATGCTCATTTGATCAACAGTAAGCTTACCTTTCCTTTCGGTCCAGATTGCTTAAAATATGAAAAAAGAAAAAAACACATAAGATGTAAAGCCCCACATGTGTTGTACATCACTAAATGCAAAAATTATTAAATATAAATTGTAACTGTTTCATCGTCTTTCACTCACCAGTCTAATTTTCAAACAAGCATTACAATTTTTTCACCAAATTTTTGTCAAAGTAATTAGAAATGCACAAACACTACTTCACAGACAGCAACAGTCAGTGGTCTAAATACTACATTGACTTGACTCTTTTTCAATGAGTAGAATTTGATTAACTCTGAACTTAACCTGGTCATCTCAATTCATTTACAATGCAGAAGCCATTAAGATAGAATTCTAATACACTAATTATAAGCAAGCCTCATTTCCAATCACAAAACCATTAAGGCTGGAAAAGACTTCTAAGACAGAGGTCAACCACTAAAACAATCCCTAATTGCCATGCAAAAGAGAAGAGAATTATGTAAGAACTTGTTTCCAACTAATAAAAAATATGTAAGTGTTTAAACTGAGAAACAAATTTCAGCAACAGTCCTTAAGTATTTAACAAACCACAAGGAAAGGCTACAGAAGGATAAATGGAAATCATCTTCTGAGGTTTAGGTAAAAAAAAAATCTCCCAAAAGAACCTAGGAACTAGAGCCACTAGTTTACAACCATCTCCATTAA
This sequence comes from Geospiza fortis, assembly GCF_000277835.1. Classification (NCBI taxonomy): domain Eukaryota; kingdom Metazoa; phylum Chordata; class Aves; order Passeriformes; family Thraupidae; genus Geospiza; species Geospiza fortis. Next base: position 1,868,206 of record NW_005054328.1, on the reverse strand, counting down.
CATGAGTTAACATAGAAATTAATGTAGCTGATGCTCACAGTTCTGGTCCTTTGTACACTAAGACTGATATAAAAATAAATCTAACTAAGCTTAGCACACAGACAATTTGAAAATAGCATCTACATATCTTCTATCTTTTCAAAATTTGCAATATAGAATGCTGAAAGCTTTGAATCTGTGTGACTGTTTCTCCCAAACATCAAAAGCCTAACAAACCTCTGACATGCCTTACATTAACTGTATTCTAAAACAGAACAAATTCAAATTGTTTCCTGTTTTACTTCAGCCAAACTAAACAGAGTAATGATATTACACAGTAATAAAAACTCATCCTCCCTTCCTTTTCACAAACAGTGAAAAGTATGCTCACAAGAATAGAGCAAACTAATTCTCGTTACTCAGAAAACAGCAAGAGTGGAAGCAAAGCAGGTAAGAATGTAGTCCTGATAATCCTACAGAGTGCAGTATGAAAGTAGATTCCATCTCCACAGTGCTCTGGGAAGAGTAAAAGGACTTCAAAATTGAATGTGACCGTGACAACTTAAAAACTGGGCTGGTAGGTAATGAGCCAGTGCTGTGTGAAGGTGGAGAGCTGCTCCTAGCTGGAGCTAGCCTTTACTAACAATAAACACTGCTTTTGTGCAGGTCACCCTCTAGTTTATCAATGCAGTTAGTTCCAAACCATGTGTGGATGGAGCCATACCCTGCATCTTTGCATCCTTTGCACAGCTAGTATGTAACTTGGATTAACTGTTTACAGGTGCTTCAAAGAGTCACTCTGTTAAGGAACACATAACTAATGCTAAGGAAACTTAACTAATGCTAAGGAAACTTAACAGCAGGAAAATAATTTCCAGAATGCCTGATACTATGCACTGACATTACATCAGATGCCTTATTTATTTGTTTTAGAATTCCACACCAGTATAATGCATTTAAAGGAAGATTAAGAGATGAGAATTCTGGATTGATCACTGTCCCTACTGCTTCATGTAGCTCATGCATAAGATTTGTTAAACATGCAGTACATACATGCTATTTCAATGCCAAGTCTGGAAGAACAGTCAGTCCATAGCATAAGACAGAACTATGCTTTAAATGAAGCAAAATAGTGTGAACCAACTACAACACTAGAGCAAGCTATATCTGAAAATCTGTTGTATCAGACATTAACAAATTTTAATTTAATCCCCAGATTCCACTAGAAAAAAACATGAATATTTATAATAATATTATTTGGAAATACCAAATTCTGTTCTGCTAGAAACCTGCATTTTACATGAGTCCAAAAGATTCTCAGACAGACTTCAAATTAACATGTACGTGCAAAAAAATCGCAAGAGATAAGAAATGCAGTACAAATCATACACAAATTCAACCTGATAGAGATTATAACTGAATTCATAATCAGCTTGCTCCATGTGACACCATCCCCACCCAAAGAACCCAGTGTAAGTCATGGAATCTGTTACATCAGCACCAGAGACTAAGTTGCTCAACTTACTTAATAATGTTTTTATTTCTGGTTATCCTTTCAAGAACCTACCATTGATTTATGTACAATATATTAGATAAAATCATTTTCCCTATGTTGTTTCTGATCACCACACCATAAAACAATCTACAAATGCAAAAAATTAATAGAACACAACTCTGAGTCACCTGCAAATTAGCATAAGAAAACAAAACTCAAAAATTTAGAGCTCAATTTCCATGCTATCACCTCTTCTGTCTTGATATACACCTAGAATGTTATTCTTGGTTTGCCACTCACATTTTTTGTAAATAGTCCTTTTTGAGGAATCACCACCAGCAAATGCTTTTGAGGAATCATCACTTTTAAACTCAACTACTGCCTAATGTCAGTAAAGACTAGCCAAAAAAGGGTATAAAAAATTCCTACACAAGTGAAAATACATGACCAAACTATAATATCCAGTTAATATGGTCTGAAATTTTACATCATGGTCAGTTTTACATAGTCCTGTCTTAGTTGGCTTTTTTCTGACTACTGCCTTCTCAATCAGAAACCTATGTTTTCAACATCAAGTAGCCCTGAAATCTCTCTTCTTCTATTTATTTTTTTTAAAGTCTGTCAGGAAGTCACATTTTATTAATTTTCAATCCTCTAACACAGAAACAGATTTAGAAGCTTTTAGAAAGCAGTCAGTTGAGTCAGAAGCTACTGGAATTAAACCTCATTGCAAAGTTCCTATGTAAAGCTCACCCTCAGTCAATTAGATCATGCTGGTTCTGATATCCTCCAGTAACAAAGCACTGCTGGGACTGTTATGACTGTTTCCTGCCTTTAAAACTCCAAAAATATTCCTAGCATAAGAGTTAATTGTCTGTTGTTAATGTAAATGAGCTACAATAACAATCCTAAGAGAAAACATATTTAGAACACTCAAGATGACTACTATCCAATTACTTCACACAATATTCAGCTTGCTTATGTTACGCATTAGTTTTCCTCCTGTGTCACACATGCCTTTTTTCTTCACATTACATTGCAGGCTTATAAAGAAGTAAATCCCACAGGCAAGAGAAAGGCAAGCAGGCAAATCCAACATCCACTGAAGATTAAGAATCTCTGGAGCAGGTTGAAGAAACCTATGGCACTGAACTTGCTAAGATGAAGCCATTTTGACTGGCTGTTTGAAGAACCATTTCACAACAAAGCTTAATCAAGTGTATGAGAATTATCAAGTTAACAATCAAAGCAGTCTTGTATGATTTTGCTTACTTCAAATCATTTTCATTAGCACTGCAAATCAAAATTTTATCCTTCAGAATAACAAAAAACACCACAAACAAACAAACTTCTCTCTCACAAATAAACAAAAGCAAGCACAAACACACACAAACAAAACCCACCAGAAAGGTAAAAGCATGAATGCTTAGAGATGGTCCACATTTTCCTCAATGGGACACTGAACCAAAATAATGTAAAAAGGACTTCATGCAAGCAAAAGCACAGCTGATTCAGTCTAAACCACAGTGGTAACATCAACCGCATCTTTCAGCTTAACTCATGGTAAAAACTGCCAATTTTTTTAGTCATCAGCCTCACACTGATGGCAAGAAATGTAAAGAATTGTAAAGAGATACCTACTACTGCATCTATTATTACTAAGGGTAAGGAAATGTCCATCCTGTATACCACATATACATACACCTATATGGCATTTAGAGACTACAGTACTGCTGGAAACAGAAAGAGGTAACAGCCTAAATCCTCAAGGACAGGATAAGACAGCAACTGGCCTGTGAGGAAAGGCTGCAAGAGTTGGGCTTGTTATCCTGGAGAAATGAAGACTCCAGGGAGACCTTATTGTGGCCTTCAGCACCTGAAGGGGGCCTAAAAGATAGATGGGGACAAACAGTTTAGCAGGGCCTGTTGCAATAGGACAAGGGGTAATGGTTTAAAACTAAAGAGGGTAGATCCAGACTAGATAGAAGTGTTTTACAATGAGGTGGTAAAACACTGAAACGGGCTGACTGGAGAAGGGGTAGCTGCCCCACCACTGCAAACATTCAAGGTCAGGTGGGATGGGGCTCTGAGCAACCTGATCTAGTTGAAGATATCCCTGCTTATGGCAGGGGGATTGGACTAGATAGCCTTTAAAGTCCCTTTCACCCCAAACTGTTCTATGAGTCTATTATTTTGTGACTGAAAAATTCCTTTTTCAGTCTGTTTATTCAATGCCAGATTACTCTAATACAAGTTTAGATCACATAATTCATTCACATTAGAATATGGGCTTTCTTTTTCTGAAGTCAGCAAATCAAACTGAGGGAAGTAGGATAAAAAAAACCAGAAAGATAATGCCTGTATATGATCCCATCATCCTAAAAAAATCTATACTTAAAAACAGAGAAAAAAAAACATAGAAGAAGGAAGCTACAAAATGCAGACAGGATAAAGCACTCATGAAGGATGGCGGAAATCCACAGAATTCATAAACAAAAAGAGCTCTGAATGGATAAACTTTGAAAGAAAATTCCTTAAAACAGTTGCTATCTCATATGTTTGCGAAACACATTAGTTGTACAAAACACCTAGAACCAACCCTAAAATTTACAGAAGTTTGACAGGGTTTCAAGCTTCCAATCAATTAAGTTCAATTCAGCATAGTTCAGTAAGATTACCTGGTTTCCAGTCATCCTTTCTAAAAATAATTTACATAGATGCAAAACCTTGCTTCTATTAGATGTTGCAATTTATGTTTTACACTATATATATAGGTCATATACAATCTTCAGATCTATGATTTAATGTTTACATGGATCTTACACAAGCTGAAGGTGGTGTGACTTAGTAATTGCTGATCATGTTGTCAGTTAGGTGAATTTCTACTGCAAACTATGTTTGTTGATTTCAGAGTATTTTCTCAAAATATTTATATTAGCAGGTGCTCTCCTACTACCTGCCAATGTTCTTTAAAATGACTAAATTCTAGTATTATATTATAGTAATTCCTAAATGTTTTTATTAAACTTCAGTAATTAAGGTCAAAGCTCATAATCAAGAATGCACCCATATGATTTTCTTAAAACACTTGATAGCATAAGGAAAATCATTACATACAAGACCAGGGTGAATTTTTACAACTGAAGCACCTGCAAAAACACAAGTAATTAGTCTTACCTTTGGGCTGCTGTTTTTACTACGGCTGTTTGTGCGTTTGCGTGGTGAAAACGTCTGCCATGTACCACAGTTACAGGACCAGATATATTCTGAGCATTTTCACTGCAAACATATAGAAAATGTTTAAGAAAAGACTCTGGTGTGTTTGTACAGTCTCTGGTAAAACATGCGGTGTCCTAATTTTACAAGACCAGACACACAACGCCAAGTATTAAAGTATTTCTGAATCAGTAATACATATTGTTAGGCATATAAACATTCAGCCTTATAATAAAATGGATATATAAGAATATACACAATTTTTTTTCTGGGGAAAAAAGGTAAAGATTTTTTCACTCAACCCTGTACTGCAAAAAGACGCAGCCTTTTTAATGACTTGTAACCATTTATAACTAATTTTATACTTTCATCTCTCATTTTATTAAGGCATAATATTAACTTCTTTAATATGACTTAAGGGGCAAAATGTGAACAGACTGAATTCACGAATGTCCCTCATAAAAAAAAGTGAACACAGAAAATTTATGGATGCAAGATGACTCGTAACTGAAAAAAATCAACACATTTCACAAAGAAAAAACAAAGGATTCTCAGGTACTCATATCTCTACAGAACTCTTATTCACCAATGTATCTTAGCATTTCTTGGGTTTCTTCATTTGCTACCTTTTGACTTTTATCTCATCATTATGTAAAACCAGTAATTATGGAGAGAAGATTTGTTACTATTACTCTCTCTAGTAAAAGTTGACCTTAAGATACAATAGATCAATAATACAGTGCTCCTTCAGAGATCATTAAACCTAAAGAATTATCCTGCACACTGCTGTGACAGGACACACAATACTATGCTTGAAATGTTAAAAAATCACACAACTTTTAATAGACAGTATGCTGATGATACAAACTGTCTCAAACTATGGAAATACAGTACTTAAACTCTGCTTTTCAAATTGCTTGGAAATATTAATTGCACTAGAGAAAATGATGTGAAAAATCATTCCTACTAATAATATTTCTCGGAAATATTAATTTCACTAGAGAAAATGATGTGAAAAATCATTCCTACTAATAATATTTCTCAGAAATATTATCTTGCCATTTGTCCTGTTATGAACAATGAAAAGAAACCCAAAGTACCACAATTCAAAAAAAGCTGGTAACCAATTCCTAATCCCTGCTTTACACTCCCCCCAAAAAAAGAAAATGAGTAAACTGTTACTGTGCTTTTTAATTTCAGTTTAGCATTACAAACCCTTTTGGTAGCCTTACGTAAGTCACGATGAGAAGCTTTCAGAGCATTTCTGACTGCCCCTAACATAACCACAAACATAACAAAACAAGATTTATCTAACCCAAGGGGTTAAACCCTCTTCTCTAAAATACAAAATTTAAAAACATCATAAATCATTTGAGTTAACAGTCCAACATCCTGAAAACTAATAACATCCATGCAAACACCAACCTCCTCAAAGTAAACACATTCATCTCACATGCTTCTAAGGATCATCCAGATCAATCTACAGTCAACCTGCTGTCTAACTTGCCACATCAGAAATAAAAAGCTGACAGCTACTTGCCCTAAATACTTTAGAATGTCTCAAATCCTCTTTGGCTTCCCATTTCATGTCTTTGAAAAAGAT
>NW_005054328.1:1841679-1861899 GCF_000277835.1 Geospiza fortis | reverse complement strand
TCGAATACTTAAGACCTAAGGACTTCAAACAAGCAAGCAAGCATATGTATCCCCCTGTTTTACCACTGTGTTTGTTGGATCTGACCTTTGCCAAACTACCATGATTGTGAAACTCTGTCGTGTGGCCCCACAGCAGAAAAAAACTGTTAAGCAGCACTTTTGCTTTCTGCCTCACTCACATAGTGAAAACTCCAGTAGGTGCTGGAATAGAGTACCACAGACTGCTCAGGGATCAGATCCGAGTCAAAGCAGACTGTTCTAGATGGCACACTTAAATGGTTCATATGGTGTCAGACATGTTTCCAACTAGGACAGCTCTAAAACACAATCTGCTCTATAATCTTGTTCTCTGAATGGAACATAACCAACACAGAAGAAACACCAGAAAATACAATCATAAAGTCCTAGCAAGTTGCATAACAGGCACATCAGAAATGAAATTTGAGTTTGCAAGTTTCAGCACAATTTCTTGAAAATTAGTATAACACACTAAAAGCAGGGTGATGCAATGGTCAGAAAAGTTCCTTGAAAGAACAAATGTTCTAAAAAAAAAGAATTTACATCATTTTAACAATAAATGTTTCATCAATGTTAGCTCAGAAACCACAGAATAATTTGAAGCCTAGGCTCTGACAAAAACAAGGTTTTACTATCACGTATTAATCCTAAGAAATTCTTACCACTACATATTCAAGAGACTAAACAAACAAAAAAAATCTTGAACTGGGCAAATGGATGGAGCTAGAAGTAAAGGAAGAACAATATTTCAAAAACTCAGAACTACAGACTACATTAATTCTGCTGTTCATCAAATAACGTTTTTAATAACATATTATGAAAGAAAATCTAACAGGGCCTTAATACAAGTTACTGAATGCTAGCAAAGATGAAACTATTTAAAGTAAGACCTCATGCTTAAAAAAATACAACCAGAACTAATTAGGCTAAAGGTTTGGTACTGGATTTGCTCAATCAGGTAACAGATCATAACCTTTTGCTTGGTTTCAATTTCTCTGACAAGTACAGCAGGTATTTCCTCTCACTGTACTTGCATATCCCTTCTTCCTATATCTTATTCTCTGAATTTTAGGGACTATTCTACCAGAAAACTACTCCTTTGAGCCAAGCCCCATTGATCTGAATTTTTTCGTCCTTATTCTGCAGATTAGATGGAAAAAGACTCCAACATTGTGATAAAATCACCATGAACAGATAAAGAATACCAAATACCTCATCTTCCTGTATTTAATCTAGCAGTTTAACTGTATTACGAACTTTCAGAATCTCCTCTAGCTGAAGAGCCTAAACACTGAAAGAGTAACTATTAATCACCTTCCATTCTGCATATCCAAGTGAACAAACCAGCAATCATCACTAAAGTGACTAGAGCCCAAACCTTTACTGATACACGTTACAAAAGGTACAACGAATATCCCAATGTCATTAAATCAGGATAATCACTTGGAGCATAACCACAAAATGCAGTGACCAAAATGTGAGAAGCAGTCACAATGGTCTATACACATCCATTTTCGTAACAAAGTCCTTCATTAATCATAGTTTATTAAGAAAGTGGTGAACACTTATATTTTTCATTTAAATTCAGTATGATCCCAGTACTAGACAAAAGGTGGCTGCCCAGTTACATGTAACAGATTTTACTTTTTTGTTGAATTTTATAAATCCTACTAGGTCTTAGGTTTATATTGTATTATTTGTCAGTAGAAGGCAATTCCAGTCCAGGCAACAGAATGTCTGAACTACAGACACTCTAAAAAAACCTCAGTAACTATTTACCTTAAAACAAAAACTTAAAAAAACATACACGTACAGTATTTATAAACATACATGTACAGTCAGGTCTGACTGCTTCAACAAAAAAAAATTACATGGTAAGGTTGGATTTCACTACAAATACCATAGCCAGACAAAGGAAAATTCTAACTACCAGTGAATTACAGGAATCTTATTTTAAATGTGTACTCAAAACAAATAACAAGTACAATGTAGATGCACAGATTTCTTCAATAGTAAAACAGAGCAAACGAGCCTTGACAGACATAAAGGTAAAAGTAACAATTACAAATCTATGTTCAGGAACCCAATACTAAATAAAGAATGGAAATGAACAGGATGATTCTGTAAGAACTGGTGAATCTGAAGATGTGCAAGGCAGAAATCTGGATATCATCTTACAAATCTCTTGTGTGTACAAAAAAAATTCTAAAGACAAAACATTATTTGCATAGATAAATCAAGGACAATTAATAACCACACTGATTTGTGAAAACGTAAAAATAACCTATTGAAAAAATCCCTTTTCATTAATAAATAAATTTTATTTTTAAGAAAACTTAATTTTAAGTTCCCCATAATAGTCCAGCAGTTTATCTTAAGAAATCAGGCTTGAAGGAAACAGCAGGAAAGAAGATATATCACACAGAACTTAGAGGATTTATTTTTTCAAGTGGCTATGGTAAGATGGTCCCATGAACTAATAGTGCTTAGAGCATACAAGAGTCCTGATTGCAGAGAGGGGCCAGAGCTTGGGGCTATATTGTGGGCATGGCTACATTGCTACTCTGCCCCTCTGAAATCAAGGCTGGGGGCTGTGTCGGGGGAAGAATAAGGACCATATCCCCAGCAGTGTGCCATTTTTGTCTCACTCTCCTCATCAGGGCTGAGTTGCTGGGATCAGCCCTGCAGATTCCATCTTCTGCTGCTGCCACTCAGCACCCTCCCACTCGTGTGAGATGTGACCCCAGGATGTGGTTCTGAAAAGCAGCAGAGCTGCGTGGAACTGAGCCAAGCAGAGTGGTCCAAAGCAGCAGCAGAAGTGAGCCTGAGCTGAGCCTGAACCCAAGCCTGATGCAGTGGAGCAGCAGTGCAGCACAGCATAGATGATCTCACTTCCATGGTTTTGTCTCTCACTGTTTTCCATTGTCTCAGGCTCAGGGATGGGGAGAGCCAGCTGTGAGGAGTGCCCACCATCTTGTCTTTCTCCCACGCCACATGGAACTAAGTCAAAGTGGCAAACACCTTTTGTGCCTAAAGCACCTTCCTTTACTTCTGTACGCTTTTGTTATTAATATTTCTGCTGTCACTGTGCATTTCTTACTCCACTGCTGTCTGCTTTCCGTAAATGGTTATCTCAACCCACAGTCTGTGCCTTTGTCCCTCTCTTACTGGAGGGGACAAGAAGGGAAGCGGCTTCTTTAGAGTTTAGTTTCCAGATGGTGATAAAACCACACAAATGAAGACAAGGACATCCCTCATGTAGCTACAGATACATTGGATATTTGATGACTGGCCCATCTATAGCTGGGTATCTTACAAATTTTCCTTCCTGCAAAGGTTACCAACCTTTAAAGTGAGTGCACTTTAGCAATATGCAACACCCCCTGAGAAAGTTAGATGAATATATCACTTTTTATTATATACTAAATAAAGAAAGCAGTCTCTTACAAGCTAGGAACAATAGTAACAAGCAAGTACAACAGTGAATGCTTAAAAACTGTTCCTGTCTGCTCTAAACACAAGTGACAGTCTCAAGCTAGCCTGTACAAGTATGGCTATTTGCTGAATCTTTTAAAAAAAAGTCTGTGAATCCAAAATCAAAATATATCTTGCAGTAAAAAAAACAGAAAACACATCCTGAGTTAACCTTGGCAATTCAGCATCACAGAAAGAAGCGAATCCGGATGGGGATGTAAAAACTATTTTCCTACCTGCTATCATTGTATAGAGGGAACAGTAACACATAAGGCAACATGGGTAAGGTACTAACAAATATGCCATTGAATGCTCTAAATCCATTTTAACAGTCTTCTGGTACTTTACTAATGTGGTGTTAAATATTTTTTAAGAGAAAAAACCCTAACAATCTAGGCTTCCCTCTTTACTCAGAAGCACAGTACAGTACAGCTTATTAAAATGCACAGCACACAAGGTATATGGACTAGAAGTTCTGTTTATCGTGTATCAATTTGTATCATTGATCAAAGCAAGGACACATAAATTAAATGGATTACCTCAGTTTCTTGCTATTTCCCATCATGTTGAGGCCGATTGCATTCCCTTTTAAAAGTTTGAAACCTCCAGCTTTGCCTCGCCTTGCATATGCTTTTATGGCATCGCTGCTGCCGCCAATAGTTCCAGGTCGACAACGAATTGACTGTCACAACAGAATTCACATACATTAAAATAATTGTATAATTGTGCAGAAGTTAGAAGGCGAAAATTAATGCAAAATATTAATATAAATATTACTTTGGCTCCATTTTCAAACTGCTTTTATATCAAATTTCATGGAAAATATACACTGTCTACACCTATACTACGACATCTTACTATACGAAATACAATATATATTTTAGTACACTATTTATGATAATTGTCTAAACTTAGAATTACTTAGTCTTGCTCATATTTTTCAGAATACTATAGAGATCAAGAGGGGAACAAAAATGTTAAGGGTAGACAGATAAACAGCTTGGGCATATGCTCCTAAAACACAACAGAAACTTTCATTTCTTTACACTGGACATGTGGCTAAGCAATACTGTTTAAGAACCTAAAAAGCTTTAAAGATACATTTTCACCATGAGATAAACCATTATTTACCTTTTTTTCTTCATTGGGACTCAAAGACCCATCACTGTCATCTAAACTGAGCAGATTTGCCTCGCTAGAACGGTGTGGGAGAGAAAAGCACATACACTGTAATCCAACAGAGCACACACAGACATTTTAAATGCAAAAGGCTTTTTTATCCCTTTCCCTCTACATTTAAATGCATCATATACACATTGTATAAATATGCATAAAACAGGAACATGAAATGAGCAACACAGTGATCAGATGCATAATGTGAACCTGAACCTAAAGTGTAAATCAAATTATTTTGCAAAATGCAAAACTAAAAGATTAATTCAAAACAGACAATGCTACTGAACCTTCAATATGGTTACAACAATATTACTGACACTATAAAAGATTCTACACTCTCTGCATAAATTGAGTCCAAAACTTCATTAACCTATAAAACATCATCTTACTTTGCATTATGCCTATCAATGTTCAAGCATGCACTTTAAAACTGCAGACTTCATACTGCTTTAGGAGAAGAACTTAACGTAACTACATTTTACCCCACAGCAATTACTACCACAGTATTTGCTACTAAAAAGACTAAAGAGAACATAATCAGTTTGGTTCTACTGCTTACTAAAATGTGGTTTTTAGCATTTTCAATACCTGTAATCCCCAACCATTAGAATGGGGAAGAAGACAAAAAAAAGAAAGCCACTCTGTGACCCTCTAAAACCATTCTTTTCAGTAACAGGCAGTTATCCTCAAATAATCTTTAGTATTTAAATTTAAACCCCAACCACACACTTCATACTGACAGCAGCTAGATTAGTCTAACATATTCTTGCTTCCAGGAGGAATGACCTGCAGAAAATCCCATCTCATCAATCCTGTTAAGGTTACTCCTATGTTGGCGACAAAAAAACAATACAACTTTTAGCCAACTTATAATTGCATGGTTTGAAAAGTTTTAATCAAGATCACTCAGGTAGAAATTCCTTAAAATCAAAGCAGTTATGCCAGGTGTTAAAAGTGAAGAACTACACAAGAGAAACATACTTTTCTTAGCTGTGTCAGCTTGACATGCTGGCTTGCAATACATGCAATGACTTTAGCTCTTCATATGTAAATAAACTAATTACTACTCAGTGCTCCATCCCTTAAGTTCCTAACAACTTTTTCCATCCACAATTCTTCCCTTCATGTTACAATTTATTCTTCCATCTTATGCAATACAAATATCCCTAGAGCAAATAAAAATAAAATTAAAATGTTGGGTGAGATCTACAGACTCTGAAACTTCAGGAGATAAGACTGCGCATACAGTTGATTTTGAAAAGGGAAGAATGATGTAAATGTGAACATATAGCCAGTGGCACTGTTGTATTTTCCTTTCATTTACAGAGCACCACAATTCTAGGTGCTCAATGGTAGAACAAACAGTGTAGTAGATTCATTACTAATTTCAAACAAAGGCAAAAGAGTACAGCTATACTTCTGCACAGACTACCCATGGATATTAAATGTTTACATCCTGCAACATTTTTTAACATTCTCTTTCAGAACAAATAATCCTTTCAAGGGAGGCTCAAGGAGCCTTCTCAAACATTCATCAGTAGACACAGAGTTTAGCAATTTCAGAAATTTTCCACATCCTAAAAAATAAACAAAACCCTGCAACACAGACATGAACAGCAACCTACAGTATCTGCAGCTCTGGCATTTGCCTACAGTGCTGTCCTAGTCAGATCAGTTCACCTCTAAATGCTTTTGTTCTTTAGCTTCAGTTCATACAAAAATGATGGCTATTTTCAAAACACCTTTGTACTGTGTTGATACTTTTAGGATTTCAACATGCTTCAATACTGCAACCATTTTAACCAAGGGCAATTGAGGGGGGAGGTAAGAGAAGGTTAACTAACACATTGCAAATGACCAAAACACTGAGCCAAGGCTCAAATCACAATGAACAAGAGTAACTCTTACAATGCAACATGACTAGAGCAGTATTAGCAAATTGGAAGTTTTAAGTGAACCAATACTTTTAGGCCTTAAGGAATGTGCAGCATATGCATCAGAACCAGAAAGGTTGTTTTTTCAGAGAGCAGAATACATAGCAACCAAGCAATGTCTATTTGCTCATGTATCACAGGCTTCCTGCTGCTTGCTTCAATGATGCAATTTATACAGGCAGGAAAAAAACCAAAAGCAACCCAAAACAAACACTATACCACTCCCCCAACATACCAGTCAGTAATATTTTTAACATCCCTGAAATGAAACCTCAGTTGTCTTGCTGGGAGGATATCTCCACAATCTGTCACTTTTAACCAGGGAACCATGGGTTTCCTGGTTATTTTCACACTGGAACATAATTTCCAACTTTTCAATACATTCCTTAAAATTTTGTAATGAATGAATGTTAACTCTCTACTAATATTGAGGGGGGAAATAGAAGTAATTTACCTACACAGAGTTCTTAAGGGAAGTTCATAATTACACATTCATATTTAGGCACTGAACAAGAAAACAAAAATTACTGTTTACTTACCTCTAATCACTTGCCATTTGTTTGATGTTTTAAAACATTAAGAGCTATGCAATAGTTAGTTAGACAGCTGAGATTAACAGGCTGTGTTTTCACTACTTTCTACAAGCAACCCAAACTTTAAACCTCTGCTGACCATTGAGGTTACACTGTAATAAGCTGCAAGCACATTTCTATCAACTGATCCAGTCACATTTCAAACATAATTGGAACTTCTTTCTGAAAACTATTACATATAAAACCAGTAGGCTGACATATTTGCCGTCACAGCACAGTGTGTACATTCTTTGTTTTAAATTACATAGTGGTAGGCAGCACACTAAAAAAGCTGCACTATCAGAGGCACAAGAGAAGTAGGAGTATTATTAACTCGTTTACAGTGCCATTCCATTAAAATTAGCCATAATTTTAAAAGTCTTCATCAATTTAAAGGCTACCGTGCCCTACTAATGTGCTCAAAAAAGAAGTAAAAAAAAAAATCTATGTAACTATGGAAGGATTTTTTGACAAAGTAATACAAATTTTGTAAGCAGTGGAAAAAAGCTCAATGTAAATATATAACACAGTACAATGCTTTTCCATTTGTCAACACATGGAAAAAAGACCTTTATTCCTCTAAATGGAAGGGGCAAAAAATAAAGCTTTTTGAAAGAAAATTGTAGTTAAGTAAAGACACTGTAGTACAAATATATTAAGCCCATTTATTTGTATTCCTTATTTTTGATAAGGCTACTGTTATCTCAGTGGAAGGCAGAAGTCTAGACTATAAAGAAAACAGTATGACAGCCAAAAGAAATCTGGGCCCATCCATTTACAAAACCATTTTGGAGCATACTGATATATTTCAAAAACATTTACAGAGATATTCCAAAGGTAGTAAATATAAATTATCCAAGACAGTTCAAGAGAGTCATCTGTAACACCAGAAAGCATCTTATAACATGTTAATGTCATGAATCATACAAATATATGAATCTGGCCAGGTTTGTTTAAGTCTGCCATCCTTTCATATCTTCTGCTTTACAAGATCAGCTTAATTTCCACCATTTATTCTGTGGTGGACTACACAGGTTTCAGTGTGCTCAGCTGACCAACTGGTCTTTTCTTCTGTGGTTTTCCATAAAGGTAGATCTCCTATGGGATCTCCAATTATAAAGCAAGGAAAGTCTCAAGCCACTTGCTACCATCCTGAGTAGATCAAATCTTTTAGAACATCAAAAATGTCACTTTTATTCTTTCAAATGGATGAGCATTATCTGCAAGCGTTTGCTTTGGGATAAGATACTTGTTAATTCCCATTCTCAATTTCTGTAACTCTTGTTCCACACTGAGTATCAACTCTGGCATCAATTTAAATTTATATAGTGTTGGGTGATCATTATTTTTCCAAGCCTTCTTCAGTTTACAAATATTCTTTAGTCTTTTTATGTTCATTATTTGATATCTTAACCATTATGACTCATCTCACCTACGTCTGAAGTAAGTTAAATGACACCCTTCTTTTAAAATAATCTACCTGTTCTAAAAATTGCTGTGGTAGAAGGTCATTAACCACATACTTTGTGGTCATCTCACTGAAGAAAAGATCATCCAAGTGGGCATCCAGTGCTGACCAACATCATTAGCACAGGTCTCACGCGGTAACACAAGAGTACAGCCACTCCTTTAAGCGCTGAGATGTTATTCTTAGGCTAGTTCAAAACAAACCTATTGTGCGTCTGCCATTAAGAGGGAAAAAACTCTGATAGTCAGGCACTGTAACCCCAGTGCCTCCACAACAAGCAGGAGATGTATCCAGCTGCTTGCTTCAGACTCACAGCTCTCACCACAAAGAAGCCATTTAAGAGTCAAACACTGTACTTAGTATCAGCACACCACAGCAAATACTTACCTACTGCACAATACACTCAAAATACTGGGAGGGACACAAAGCTTTATTCTGGAACAATTACATGAATTAAAGCTGCTAATCTTTGAAATGTTGTACTAAGAGTAAAGGAAATTTAGAAATAAAAAAGAAAGAAAATCTACTGTTACTTGTTTTCTGAAGATTCCCTTCTGTCAATGTTTTGCTGTATGAAATAAAAATGCATCAAAAAAAGCAAAAAACATAAATTATTTCCAAATGCTAAAAGCTCAGTGTGTCTTTAAGGTAAACAAACCCAGGTGTTACCAAAAGTAAACAGTGGGCAGCTTAAAACATGTGGCAGTTTGGAGGGAATAAGAAATTGCCTCAAATGGTATCAGAGAATGGGTAAGTAAAGAAGACAAGATCTCCAGTTTAAATCAATTTTCAACTACTCTTCTATTTATACTTCAGAGTAAGATTCTGCATAATTCACAGATATAAAAGCAAATCAAAAATGATCTAAGTAGGCAATAAAAATTCAATTCTAGCTATGGAAAAACTGCTTATTGTAGAGAATATTTGAAAGAAATGAAAGATCACCCAGCCATACAATCTTAAAATCAGATACAATTACATAAAGATTATGTTTCATAATAATTTTTCTAACTTTTATTTTTAGCATCATTACTCTATACATTTTTCATTCTATGTTCTTAAGTCAACATCAGCTGGAGACTGATTGAAAACAGCAGTAAATTACTAGTAGAAAAAAAAGCTGCTATGTTTTCAAATGTGACTTATTTCTGAAGGCAAGTAAAATGGAAATAGTAACTGTATGGCATGTACTGCCCTTAGAACATATTTGTGTGCACTACAAATGGATGTAAAGTTGCCAGGAAACAACACGACCTTAATTTTACAAAACTAAAATGCCCTTAGTTTGTGAACCCTTTAAAAAGTGCTTTCAACTTCCAATATAGTTCTATTTTGACAAGAGCTCTTAATGCTTACCTCACACTTTAATGAACACCTGCATTCATTTTTTAATTACTAAAACTTCACATTTCATCTTAATGCTTTATTAAGATTACAGCATAGCCTGCTGCTGCAGCCTCTGTGGTTATGTCTATTTTCCTACCTCCCTTCCAATCCATAGTGTTTGGCAGAATATTAGATGATACAAATTCATACATGAATTATTTTTGTACTTAAACACAGGATTCAGCGTCTTCTTACTAGAGAACCACAGCATACCTTTCAAATTTGCAGATTCTACTCCCCTAATATCTAAGAATAACAAATAAATCAACATGAATCCTTCGTGCATGACACTTGTTCTTTTAACAATTCATTAGTCATTTCGGAAATAAATACATTCATATTAAGAAAACATATTAGTAACAATAAAATGTCACAAGGACAAAGTATGTATTCAAACTATAGACACAGGATTAAAGTTTTAGCAAAAATCCAAACATACCAAGTAAAGGATTAAGTTATAAGGAAAAAAAAAACCAGCCTTAACTCTATTCAGTGAAATAAACAGGAACAAAAACCTAGAATCTTTAAGCTCAGTTTAACTTGATAAAGGCCTAAAGCTACTGCAGTATGATCAAGTTCTGAGTAGCATCATCATTAAAGGAAGGAAAAGCTGAAGCTGCTTGGATACCCTACCTATCAACTTCATTATTCTGCATGTTCACATATTGCTTGTCTGTGTTCCTTAGACTTACACAGAAGCTCCAAAGACAACTGCAACTCTTGTGAAATCTACTGTGCCCTGTGTTGTAAGCCCCATTTTCCCAATAAAGCTTACATTATAATGAACTCCTATTTGGCAATACTATTTAAAATAATAACTTATTTGAAATATTTTTTCTTAATCGCTGAAAGTTTAAAATATTATATATTGTTTCTTATTCATAAATTACAGAAAATAAGTATTTAATTATAAATACACATTTATACTTTCAATAGCCTAGATAAAAGCATCCTTACTCTTTCTCTGCATCTCCTTCACTTTCTTCTGCATGATCAAAGCTCCAATTACTTTTAAAACCTCCATCTCTCTTGGACTGTGATCTATCCAAAGCTGAAATGAGAACAAGTTAAGATAAGTCTTGATTTCAAGCTGAGTTATTAAACAACACAAACTAGATAAGTAATCCAGATGCATGTATTTTCCCCCAGTATTTATTTTATTGACATCAGTGTTTAACTATCATTTCATCAGTAAGTCCATCAACGCAGTGGTGATTATTATTTCCCTAAATAAATAAAAGTATCTGTCAACATCTTATTAGCAGTAAATTAGCAAGCTATTAAAAATTATGACCTGAGGTCATGTAGTAACTATTTTCAACTGTTTACTGATACCCATAAATTTAAGGGTAGTTTCTCTGATATGAACTGTATGCCACACACAGAAAGGGTCCTAAAATGTATTATTTACATGACTAATAACCAAATGTATTCTGAATTTTTCCATATAAAAGCAACAGTTCTGAACTGTATGAAGAACAATTTCAACCTAATATGCTGGATTTTTAATTCCACATCTGACACTGATCTGAATTAACATACAATGCAAATTAAAATTTCAGTGTTAGCATCAACTAATAAAAACTTTCTGTCACGCTACATAAAATTTCAGATCTCTCTACTACAATATCCACCCTTATGGAGATTTTCATATAATATAATGGCATGGGGTTTTCTTAAGTGAAGGTGTTCCAGAGCACGGAGACAGCAGTCATTAAAGCACAGCACTGCAGTATTTAGGGCCCAGGGGAACAATTAAGAGCTGTCTCACACGAATTCTGTGTGAGACAAACTATACAGCTGCTTTGACTATGGTTTAAGTGTGTTTTTTCTTACTACATTTGTCTTTACATTGTTGAAAATGCATTTAGAAATAACGAATGAAACTGATACACTCTGATAGAAAAGAGAAAATCACAATCAACAACTTATGTCTAGGATGAAGTATAAACAATGCACACAGAAATACTGATTGCATATTCAACTTTTGCTTCCAGCTACTTGCACCTACTGCAGGCTTCCTGAGCCATGGGTGAATAAGTTAAATACATATTTTTGTGTTTAACAGCTTTTCCTACCTTTTTCTTCTCCCTGATTGCTTTTGAAGCAAGACTGCTGTATAGAATTAACAACATCTTGCAGCAGAAAGTATCTCAGCTTAATTACAGGAGCGTCTCCTTTTGTTGACTCTGATTCAATCTGGCACCTTTTGCTCTTAGTACTCTACTTCTCCAGTCCATGTACTCAGGAAGACAGTAATAAGTAACCCTTCCCTATTCCCTCATGATTGCATAGATTCCTGTTGTGTTCTTCCATGGTCTTCCTTTCCCAGGCAGAACAAGAAAAAAAATTAGTCAGCTTAATTTTTCCTCACATGAAAGCTGTTTCAAGCCTTTAAATCCCTCTTGATGATTCTCTCTGAACCTCTTCTAGTCTACTGTATCTTGTTGAGATGAGGATACACACACTATGAGGAATACTCAAAATGCATACTTCTCACAAATTTCTACAGATGCAGAATGTTGTTTCTGTTTTGTTCTTTGTTCCTTTCCTAGAAAATCTTTACAGTGGATTTGCTGTTTTCACTGCTTAGGAGAACTGCATTGATCTTTAGGTACCAGATAATTCCATCTTTCACTCATGAGTGGTTAAGAAGCACTTCAGAACCAATTGTTACCTACAAAAATGCCCCTTTTTTACTTCTCAGTGGCTTAGATTACTTGACATTTACCTACCCAGAATTTCATGTACAATTTCAACCCACATAACTCAAAACCTGAGCATTTACAACTTTTTAAAAATAGCTAGACGTTATACTAACCCAAGTATAGTTTAACCATCTACTAACTTGGTCACCTGGCCAAGTTATCATACCCTTTTCCTTATAACTGTCCACCAATGTTAAGAGATCCTTGTGCAATTCAACTGGTTACTCCTATTAACAAAACAAACCTTTTTTTGCCCTCTTTTTCTAGCTCTTCCCAATTGTTTCTTATAAAATTTTCCATTTTATTCAGAGGTAATTCAGCCTCTCCCAAAGCCTTTGACTTTACAGAGGGAAAAATGAAATCAATTCTGGTCTCCATTATAATTTCCATGAAATTATAAAGCTCACTGATGTAAAGTCCTTCAAATACTACCACTGCCTTTTTAAAATGCTGATATCATGCTAGCTACCCTCCTTACCTGTAGCAGAAATATGATGCTAACCACAAGCAACACACTGCAGTCATTAGCTCCTTTATCCCCCAGTTCCTCTTACAACACTTGGATGAATGCCATTTGATCATGCTGCCTTGTTCACAGTTTGCTCAATGTACTGCAATTTCTTCCACTGATGCTTCATTTTGAGTTGTACACCCTGTCACATTCCTTATTAAGAAACATTCTGGCATGAAGAGCTCTCTAAGCATTGCCAAAGTGAGTGCAAGCAATTCCATTATTCAGCTATGACCTTATATACTCCAAAGCCACCTTTTTCAATTGGGTTGCCTACTGATCCTCCAGACACTCCTCAAACTTTCCTGCTGAGTTTGAAGAAATACTTAACAATAGTTTTATGTCTGTTGGGAGTTACTAATCAATTTTTTCCCTGCTTCATTATAATTACAGGTTAAATCCACCAGATTTTTTTATTAACTTCTATTTTCATTACTCAGATAAAAGATCTGATTCAAGAACTATGAAGTTTTATTTCAGATACTATATCTTACTCGGTTGTTTAGCCAGGCATTTTAGCTTTGGGGAGCCTTTTGAAATCTGCTTAAACAAGTAGCATGCATGCTGTAAGCCTCCTATACCTTTAAATAACTCCCAAACTGGCTGCAAATATTTTACAACTCCAGCTGCATATTTTCTTTCTTTTTCAAAAGGTTTCTTAGTATTTTCTGTAATTTTTCTTTTAATTAAGCATTTTTGTATTGGACAGTTCACTCACTGCTACTGATCAGTGCAGCTACCCGTGGAAAATGTCTCAGTATCCCAGTTCTGCTCATTCAACTCGGGATCAATTTTCACTCTCTCTAGAACTCTTGGTCCTAACAAAAATGTAAATCTAGAAGTATACCACCATGTCAGCCAGAGTGTTCACCTGAGTTACTTGATCTGAACAGCCGTTTGCTATCTGATTCCATACAGAATTTTTAATTTTTTTAAGGGGATAACAAGTAATCTGTTACTAAGGCTAATCTGCTGACTATTTTGTACTAAGACTTAAATTTGGAACCCCAATGATGCAATTTTCACTATGTGCCCTATTCAAGGTCTTTTTAATCAACAAGGCACAGTCATACCAAGAGGTGAAAATATTCAAAAAAGCAGAGCTAACTCTAAGGTATTATGTCAAGAGAAGGTAATCCCTGTACCTCTCTGCCTAGGACAGGCAGCATGCTGGAGGCAGATTTCACTCTCATTTTTCCTCGCGCTACTAACTCCCTTTGGTGCTGTTACGCCAAGGGAGGTATCAGTTCTGTGCCCAAGAAAGTACATGGAATTTAACTAGAGAAGTTACACAGGTGTAGCTGACACATTTCACTGCTTTTTTAAACAACAGTTACATGTAATTTCTAACAAGCCAATTAAAAAAATTCCTGAAAAAACAGTGTGTTTCATTAGGACATTTATGTCATTACTAACCACACCCTGAAGTCATACAGTCTTCTTGTGTAATACACAATTATCAAATTTTGGATTAGAAAGCAAAATATGCCTGCAGGAAAATGTCAGCAAGCAGATCAACACCTTTAAATTACTGTGTGTGGACACTGTTTTGTAAACTCCGTCAGCAGGAGTTACTGTCATTCAACAGTTCAAGCAATTCCTAAATGGAAGGAAAATCTTCATAGTGAATATCCATGAAATAAGAGCAAAATTTTGCAGTTGCAAAAAAAAGAATCAGTTAAAATCTGCCTAAAGCACTAAATGAGAAATGACATACACAGTATTTAGTAAAGTGTTAGCGTCCAGCAAAAGACACCACCTTGGAAGATGTGTTTTTCTCATGTCTTGTACCTTGTGCCTCCAAGGCAAATCATTCTGTACCAATCTACACTACAACTCACTAGAAAAACATCCCTATTGCTTTATTGTTTTGTCTGTGATGCTGGATTGGGTTTGTGTAGCAAGATTTTGGTAGCAGTGGGAAGCTGCAGGGGATCAGAGGGCCTCACCTCTGTGCCTGAGAAAACCATGGAGCAGATCCTCCTAGAAGACAGGTTAAGGCACATACAAGACCCAAGGCAGTGCCCATAGCTTAACTAAGGGCGAATCATGCCTGACCAATCTGGTGGCCTTCTATGATGGAATGAATGACAGCAATGGTCAACAAGGAAAGACTGACAGATACCATCTACCTACACTTCTCCAAGGCCTTTAATATGGTTCCACATGATGTCCTTACCTCCAAATTGGAAAGACATGGATAGACTATTTAGTGAGTAAGGAACTGGCTGGATGGAGGCAGCCAATGTCCAGGTGGCAGCTGGTGACGAGTAGCATCCCTCAGGTCTCTCCTGACTCTTGGGACTGGTGCTCTTCCATGTCTTCATCAATGACATGGTGAGATCAAGAGAAGCCTCAGCAAGTTGGTAGGTGACACCAAGCTGAGTGGTGCAGCTGACACAGTGGGAGGACCTGATGCCATCCAGGGGGGACCTCGACAAACTTGAGAAGTGGGCTTTCCCTTGAAATTCAACAAGCCCAAGAGCAAGGTACTGCACCTGAGCTGGGGAAATCCCAGACATGAGTACAGACTGGGAGAAGAAATCACTGAGAGAAGCCCTTTGGAGAACACTTGGGTGTTCTCATGGATGAAAAGCTGGATATGAGCCAACAGTGCTCAGTGATAGCTCAGAAGGCCAATTGTATCCTGGGCTTCATAAAAAGCTGAGTGGCCAGCAAGTTGAGGGAGATGACTCTGCCCTCGTGAGACCCCACCTGGAGTACTGCATCCTGCTCTGAGGTCCTCAATGCAAGAAAAACATGGATCTGCTGGGAGTGGGTCCAGAGGAGTACCACAAAGATGATCAGAGGGTGAGAGCGCCTCTCCTACAAAGACAGGCTGAGAGAGCTGTGATTGTTCAGCATGGAGAAGACTTCAAAGAGACCTTACTGCAGTCTTGCAGTACCTTAAGTGTCTTATAAAAAGAAAGGAGAGGGATTTTTATATGGACAGACAGTGATGGGACAAGGGGCAGTGGTTTTAAACTGAAAGATGGCAGGTTTGGATTAAATGTATTACAAAGAAATACTTTGCTGGGAGGGTGGTGAGGCACTGGAACAAGTTGCCCAGGGAGGCTGTGGATGCCCACCCCGGAAGTGTCCAAGGCCAGGCTGGATGGGCCCCTGAGCAACCTGATCTAGTGAATGGTATCCCTGTCTACAGAAAGGGCACTGGAACTAGATGCTCTTTAAGATCACTTTCACACCTAACAGTTGTATGATTCTCTCAGAGCAACTCACTAAAGGAGCCAGTGTATTTACTGTCCACACAAAGATCAACTTTTCTAGGAAAGTAACCTTTTCATATATATCACTGATTTGCGAGAACAACTCCCTTCCACCCCCCAGAACAAAATAGCAGAGACTTCAAGGTTTCTATTGCACACATAGAAACTTTTTTAAGTCTTTCATCTGCTGAAATCTCATCTATTTCTGTGTGTACAAGAACCATTCTAAACACATAATCTAGATCAAACAAAGGTTAGGTTCAGGACCCAGATGCTTTTTCAGAAAGACCTGAAGTTTACATTCTTTTTCCCCAGCTGCTGGTAAAGAAACACTGCAAGCCTCATCTTACAAACGCTTACACCATCACAACTGCAACCAACTTATCAGATACTGCAGTGCTCGCACAGAAAATGTAAATTAATTTAAATGTACTCAGAATCATTGCTTTCATCCAGACTCATATTTAAATAAATGAAAAAGAATGCTTCTAAGCTTTCTAATCTGTTGCTCATTTGGAGTCATCAGATATATTGTTAAGAGAATACAAGCACTCATAAAACTCTAACACAGAAATATTTTTTGGTTTACTTTCCCCATTGCTTCATTATTCTTCCAGACAGGCTTCTATGCAAAACAGCTTTTTATCTTCCAGCTTTGATACCATCAGCTCTACTATATCAACTGTGTAACCACAGTGAGGTTGCATTTTCAGTCTGAATTCAGCAGCACTACATGAAGAATTTTACAGGCCCCTCACTCTTCCTAAGAGTTGCCAATTCTCGCTCCTGTCCTGCACCCTGCATATGTCAGCACAGACAGAAAAGCTGGGGAAGGAAACTAATTCAGGCAAGAACCCCTTGAGTAGCAGGGGAGGGGAAAAGCTATTTTTCAACCATATCAGGTCCCTCCTCCTGCTCAACCACACTAACACAGTGCAGCTGTGACAGCACAGCAGAGGTAAGGTCCATCCAGGAACTGAAACTATCATAAGTACTATGGATACCAAGGAAATTTCCATGGAATTGTAGCCTAATCTACATTTATAGGTAGAGATTTAAATATCTAGTGCTTAAAAGATGCTTTAATTTTCCACTCCCTAAATTAGCTGCAGAGGCAAAAAAAACCAACAAAAAAAACCAGTCAAAAGCACCCCAAGCACTTCCAGTAACAGGCAGTAATCATAACCTCACAGTAGCTGAGATATTACATGAAGCAGAGAGTTTAATAATGAAGTTCTATGATACCAGTGTAATGGATATCAAGCACAGACATTCCTTTGCACGTGAAGGGAATTCAATCTCTTAGCTGGCTAACAAAAACACCCACACCCTTCCAAGAACTCGATGTCCATAGAAAACAAATTATAAACACAGAGCATTCATTCCTGGACAAAAGTGTTCATGCCCCTGAAAAGCAAAAGCATTTTTGAAAGTTCTGTACTTTAAAGATGGAAATCATCTGCACAGTCTGGTAAATGACTGGGGGTTTTTTCAGGGCTTGTAAGCACATTGGGCTGCTTACTTTACAGGTTACTGCACTGATGACAGGACTGAAGGACACAGAACTGCCCAAGTTTGATAATTTGCTGAACTGTTTAACATTTTTTACGTATTAACAGGGAGTAACAGAGGAGGATGAAAGAACAGAGCTCTGAAGTATGTCAAACATTTTCTTTGTGATACCTTTGAACGTTTATCTGGGTAGACAGCAGTGATAACCACACAATGGACAACTAAAGCTTCTTCACTTTTCCTTCTGATTCTCTCAACAGAGGTGTAGAGGTATCTACCCCACCCCAGCATGGTGCCCTTGTAACAGCATCAGAAAGCAAAGCAGAACTACTTCAAGAGGCCTTCTTTGTCTACACCAGCAACAAAAGGAATGCTACAGAAATTTGTGGGCATTTCGTGTTCAATGAGACAGAAACCTAATGACAGAAGACATGAAAAAATATTAAGAATATGATCCATTTTTTTGTTACCCCAGATTTCACTGCTAAGTTCTGTCCTCTGACTTTACAGTTCCTCACCTCTATCAGCAGAATCTGTGGGAATGCAGTATCACCCATTGTCAAGGAAGATGTAATTAAGGAACACTTCAGCCAGTTGTACCCAAAGACTGGAAAAACATCACTGCCCTTCAGGAAGGGCAACTTGGATGACCGGGTTAACTACAGGCTAGTCTGCAAAAGACAGAACTTATTCTTTACTACGGGTGTGCTCAAGAGTGGGCCACAATGACCTGAGAGGCAATAGAGACTGGACAAATCCCTGAGCAACCTGCTCTAACTGGGTCTGGCTTGAACATGATGTTCCAACCCATATGAATCCAGCCAGCCTCAAGTAAAACCAGTGACTATTCATAGGTACAAAGCATCACCTGAAGCAGCTGCACCCCCATCACAAAAACTTCCAAAAAGGAGTATGATAGTCACTTTTCTTCTTTTCCCTCTTTGAGTAAGTCTGACTCCCACTCAAACTTCCCAAACAAGTAAAATAATTTGAGTAACATCAAAAGCAGGAGCCAACAATAAACAGGGAAGAAAGGAGAAACAAACAATAAAGTATTTTTTTCATCTCTAGCATTATGAATTCTTTACTTACCTAAAACCTCTATTGCTAGACTTGGAGATATGCCAAAAATTCAGAAATTAGGAAGAAAGTTTTGTTGTTTTTAAGGAAAGTTAAGTCAAAGAGAGGTATATTCCTATTTTACAGATAAAAATAGAGGATAAAAGGTGAGGTTAGCCTAAGAACAATTTCTGAACTGTCAATTCACTCTTAAAATATGAAAAAAATATATAAAGCTAACAAGCCATTTCGAGGAAGATGACAGTTGAACAAGAATTCCAGAACACACTTTCTGTGGCAAATCAGTATATTGCATTAATCACAGTTCTCAAATTCTGAACACTGGAATAGTTTTAGAAGATGAGCAAAACACAGCATGAAACCTTATAGTATATTATGCATGTGATTTGCACACTTTGTTATGCACCATGGGATCCATCTTCACATACAACCTAAGCTTGTGCAACTGAGAGTACAGCAGCACTAAACAAATGGCAATCTATTTTTAGAAAGTGCTGAAAGGCAGTTATATACAGAGTAAGATTAATAACCTAGCCAAACTACCTGGAAATTAGGCAACTGACACTTTGAGAAGGTTTCCATGTTTGCTGCAGAAACTGGAACATCAGGTTGAAATAAAGCACTGTATCTTACACACCAAGAGGAAGAAGAAAAAAAGAATTTGTACTATTTAATTCTTCTGGGTTTATCCTGTGAAGTTTCATACATGATGTCAGACAGATACTACCCCCTTCATAAAAACATACAGAAACTGAAAGTCCAGAAAGGTTCCACAATCTCTGCAAGAACTTAACTTGCACACGCAGGACAGAAGAATCACAGAATGGTATTGGTTGGAAGGGACCTTAAAAATCATCTATTGCCAGCCCTGCTGCCATGAGCAGGGGGGAGACATTCAACTAGACCAGTTCACTCAGAGACCCATCCAGCCTGGCCTTGAACACTTCCACAAGAAATGTTTATTCCATAAGAAGAAACTCTAAATGTAACTGAAGTAGAAAAAAAGAGCAAGACGCCTCTTTGATGTTGTCAATTGTTCAAAATTCACCTGAAATAGACAGCAAAGAAAGCATACAAAGAAAATGCTCAACAATCTCAATTAACCTCAAAAACTTGGTCACATGAAAAAATGACATTTCAGAAATTAATTGAGT
>NW_005054328.1:1832269-1841669 GCF_000277835.1 Geospiza fortis | reverse complement strand
TAGGGAAAGGATGATGAAAGAGTTAGTTAAACTATGTGGCAAGAAAAATATTTGCATTTGCCCTTCTGTAAAGGCTAAATACCTGGAGTTTTCTCCAATTCTTAGAGGCACTGGCAAGCTTTCATACCCATACAAGGTAGCAGTCAGCTGAGGTGGATTTCTAATATGGTTGAAAAGGAATAGACTAGCTCCACCAACACTTCTCCCCACCCCAAAGATTAGTTTTCTGTCAATTCAGTTCCTCCAGCCAACCTGCCATAAGCCAGTGAAGTGTCAGTGTTGAGTGCAGCACAGCTGGAGCTCACTGTCTCTGGGAGGGGCAGCAGCTCGGTCCCTCTGAGCAGCACCCGCAGCGGGCCTGCCTGTGCTGCCAACCGCAGGCACAATTCCTTGCGCGGCCATGCAGTATGGCCCCACACACACAGGGTCTTTTATGACTCTGCAAATCCACATGCAGTTTAGATCTATGTACATTATGTCTCTTAAAACAAAAAAAAAAAAATCAGAGAAATGCAACACAAATATAGGCAACAGCCTTCTGATCAGACTAGATACACT
The DNA here is from genome assembly GCF_000277835.1 of Geospiza fortis. NCBI lineage: Eukaryota > Metazoa > Chordata > Aves > Passeriformes > Thraupidae > Geospiza > Geospiza fortis. The sequence continues at coordinate 1,841,111 of NW_005054328.1, read as the reverse complement.
ATTTAACTCCCTTTGCAATTAGCAATCATCAATGCAGCAAGGTGTGAAATAATGCAACTAGAGTACTGCATTAAGATCACGGAAATCTTTGTAATGGAAGTACCAAACTTCTCCGGACCTAACAGCAATGAGCTTAAGGAGCACTGACAACTGACGACTATGCCAAAGTATACTAAGATCCATTACACAGGTTTTATTTTTTAAAAAGCTAAAAAAATCACTTTAACGTCCCATGAAAAACAAATGTTTTCTCAGTAACTGTTCATAAAAGCAACAAAAATGAAGATGGGCTATCAACTCATCTTTAATAAAATAACACAAGCCAGATTGCTGATGGAACCTAGTTATAAAACTACTCTTCAAGAAACAGCACTCCAGACAGCTAAAGCAAAACACAGAAGTTGTTAAGTGACCATCCTGCAGCCAGAGTTTCAGCCACTTCTATCCAAAGAAACTCCTGCTTACCTTGATCTCTAAGTTGTTTCTATCACAGAGCCTTTCTTACCCCTAATGAGCAGTGCCTTTTTCATCTAATATAGGCTTTGCTACATGACAAAGAACATTTTACTTTATCAGTGACACATAGTTTTTTGTGGTATTTATCCAGTAAAGATTCAGCTACAACATACCTGCCTTATGGCAGAGCTATAAAATCTCCATTGAAGTTTTACTGTCCCAGGGCCAGGTATATGCAATCACAATGACCTGGGCCAGCACAGTCCCAAAGTTCACTTTTGAAAGTTTACTCCCAATTGTAAAGGATCCTTAAATTGTTTCTTAAGCAGTAAGCCTTGGTAGAAATAAAATTACAACACACTCTAGTAAATATTTCTACAAGTAAGCCTCAGAAATTACAAAGGCAATTGTAAATATGAAACCTAACATCTACAGCATAGCTCAAATTCTCATCTAATGGGCTCTTGAATAATCTTTCTGTTAGACTGTCGTATTAAATTCTGTCATCAGCAGGATACTCGTATTTTGCTAAATGAGCCATAAAAATTGGACATGTCAAACAAATACAACATTATATCCTATGACATTAATAAAAATACATCAGTAGAATGAATTTTAGTACAAATGAAACAACTGTATGACATTGAATAAAAACATATTCATAAAATAAATATTTTGCAGCTGTTTCTTACAGACATAAATTTCTAAGATTACATATTATTAATCATGTCATAGAGTAATATGTTTAACCACACCAGCAGAGTATTATTGGTATTTTTCATTCCTAAAACATTGTTGTGGCAAGCCTTCTAATAAAAATAAACAAACAAACAAAACCTCACAGAGATGTGAGCAGGGAGACTTTGCTCCAGCTCATATGGTCTGAAAACAAACAAACAAAAAGCCAGGAGGGCTTAACGCAGAGTTTTGAATCATCACTGCTCTTTATCTATAATCACTCAAGATGAACTCAGAGAAAGATACCCCAAAGTCTTTCACTCCAAATTCCTCTTTCATAGGAATTACTGGGACACACATGCAGAAATGCTTCCTTGCCCCATGCAGCACTTACATCTCTTGTCTGTTAACAAAAACTTTTTAAAGGCCTGCTAACCAGCCTGGGAAGAAATAACCACAGCCTGTTAATTTATTCCCTCCAGTCTCCAACCTTCACCATAACCTTGTTCTTCACAGAAGATAACCCATTATTTAAAATAGTTGCGTCTCCTTGGGCAGAATAAAGCTGCTCTTACACTAAAATACCTATTACAAAGTTTAAGCTATGTAATACACCTCAGCCTGACTTAACAGATCACCAGGCAGAGATGGAACAGGAAACGTCCTATTCTTCTCACATGAGAAGAGAGGCTGTACGCTCTCCCCCGTCCAAGCCATTGTCCTGCATCTACCAGTTCCCTCCAATGAGCAAATTCAACAGAAGTCTGGCAAAGTGCCAACCTGGCAAGACAGAACAGAGCAAGTTCAATCTCTCTGGCAAGAAAGTGGTTAAGTCTCCAGGGTGGTGGAGAGTACATGCAGCTCTGCTTCCAAATTGGAGTCACACCCACTAATGTGACATTCAAACACCAATTCTGACTTAAGGTCATCTTAACCTGAAAATATTAGGCATTAAGCATCCTAGGCTGCTAAACACAAAAACAGAAGTTAGGAACACATCCTTTTAAAAATTAAATGTGTAAGATAAAGCTGCCAAAAAACTTAATTCTATATAGTAAGAAAAATAATGTTCTACTAATGCTTTAATTTTCTTCATAGAAAGTAAGTACAAAGCAATAGACGGATTTCAACTGTAAAACTATCACTACGTTAAAAAAAACCTCCAAACTGAAACCAAATGAGCGCCAAAACATGGGCCAAAAGAAAGGAACTTAACACATGTGCTCCCCTCATTCCCAATGTAACTGCCTTTTAGAACTGCCAAGATAAGAGAATTACATTTGTCCTCTTTCCCCAAACCCAGATTTGTTCCTGGTATCTCTACAATATCCTCCACCACAACAGCTCCGTTTCTGTTTGGTTTCTCAGCCTCTCGCAGCATCTTAAGCTATCCTGCACACTCTTCCACTCCTTTCTTTGCAACACACACAGGTGAAGGTATTTGCTGTCCTGCGCCCCAGTTCCTCTCACTGCCCTGACCCCTGACTGCTCAGCCACTGAAGGAACAAATACTAGTGAGCAGCAAACTGAACCATGCTCAGGCAACACTGAAACCTTTGCTTCAGGCACACTAATTACTTCCCTGCTTAATAGAGCAAGCAAATTTCACAGAACTTCTGTATTTTTATCTGTAAGGTAAAAAGGTAAAAAAAAAAAATTACCTTTACACCTCTGTAAATAAGAGAGGTTGAAGTTTTGGAAAAATAGAAGTTATGCTACCATGTTTGTTACCTGTAAGCAAGCACTAGCCAAGGACACTGAGGGTAGTAAGGGGCGGACGTGCCTAGAAAAGCCCAGCCAATGTCCACGAGCACACCGGCAGCTTGCGAGAACGGGTTCGAGCCCTCCCCGTCGTATGGGGGTAGGGTGTCCCGACCCGGCCCGAAGGACGGGCTTCTGGCGCCAGCTACGAAGGAGGGGCGGCTGGTACAACTTATAAAAGGTGACCGGGGGGGAGGATTAACCCGCCCCCAGACCAGTAACTTAAACATACAACATAATGGACAGACCATAGCGACAAATCAAAGTAAAACAGGGGCGTGGATCTAAGGGACTGCCCAATCACCCTGTGTCCTAGCTGGAAGATTCTGGGCTAGGGGAGTGCGCAGAGGGTGATGGGCAGAGAGGTTGTCAGGACAACATAGGAGGGATCAGGGAGGTAACTATAGAAACTAAGGAGGGGTTTAGGGAGTCACATAAAACTTGTAACAAAAGGGCGGGAGTTGCTATGTAACAAAAAGACTGACAGAAACCGACCAGGAAAAAATGGGGAAGGGAACCTGGGACAAGCGCCATTTTAAATACATGGAACTTAATGTAAAATAAATTCAAACTGTACAAAACCATTAACATCTAACATTGAACTGAACCAAAAACCCCGTGAGCCCGCGGCAGAGGCGCACCTGCGCTGCAACATCTCCCCCTTTTTTACACGAAAAATGAAAAAAGGAAGGTGGAGAACTTGGGGAGGGGGCCCCCTACTCCAAACAACACAGTTCGCACTTGCAGAGGTTGCCCAAGGGGATTGTGGATGCACCAGCTCTGAAGGGTTCAAGGCCAGGCTAGATGGGGCCTTGAGCAATTTGGTCTAGTGGAAGGCGCCCTTTCCTATGGCAGGGGGTTGGAAATAAGTGATCCTGTTACTGCGAAGGAAGGAGGAAAAATTATGAGATGACTCAAAAAACCTTTATATTCTTACAAAGCAGTATTTAAAAGTGGCAAGTTCAGTGGCTATTCTCATAGGATCTGCTACAACACAAAACACCTTCGTCCTCCCCAATTATGAGACAAAGATAAAACTATAGACTAGGTGAAGTCTGATACTGCACCAAAACCCATGTGCAGTCTTCCAGAAACAACAGTAATAAAAGCCAAAGCTGCTGTTGAAACCATTAAAATAAATATTCTATTTTGTTTTATCCTTGTACATAAAACAAGAAGGGAAAGACTCAAATATCTAAATGGGCTCATATCTGGGCAAGCATGTCATCTGCTACCTGTTGGTTTGATGTTTGCTATCCCACCATGCATCAATGTTACTACTTTTGTTATTACTATTACTTTTTTATTTATAGTTACATAAAAAAGAGTGTAAGGATCTCTTTTAGGAACATTCTCATTTAATTTTTTTTTGCCACTAAAACCCACTAGAAATTCTTAACTTTTTTCAGAGGAAAGAGTAGTGCTTTACTACCAAATGAAAGAGCCAGAAAATAGTGGATGAGGCATCCCAAACGAGACAGTTACACCAGAAGTTTCCATGTCCCGCTTCGAGAAAACTTGTAGAGCAGGAGTTACTTAGGAAAACCTACCAAATACTAAATGCCTCCACAATGATAACCAGAAATTGTGCACAGATCCTTTACACTTCAGAAAGCTCAGGATAAGCCTGGGCTCCTAGAATCCTGTCTCAAAATTAAGGAGGTGATGATATGGAAGAGGACTGGGACAGAGACTTTTACCTTAGAATGTGCTCCCAAGCAATTGCAACATATGTTATAGAGCAGTAATAGAGAAATTAAATTTATTTTTAGTATCTTTCTGCATACCTTAAGAAGCACCCCATCTTTCCTAATATTTCATGCCACCTATCACCCAAATTAGTCTGGCATGTATAAAAAAATAAGACAGTAAAAAATGTTTTCAATTTGACTTTGTTGAGGAATAGTTCTCAACAACTGAGTTTCATTCATAGAAAACAACCTGTCACCCAAGTCAGAAGGCTTCCTATTCTGAAAACCACTGGAGAGGACAGTTGAAGATATATGTGCAGTGCTGGCAAAAAAAATCTGAATGGGTCAAAGGACTGGAATATATAAACAAGGTATGGAAGTCACAAACTTCACACTTTCTCATTAAAAAAAACCACTCTCAAGAAAAACAGAAGAAAGAGAAGCTGCTTGGACATTGATGGGACAGAGACAAACCAGAGAAGAATGCAACAGGATAAAGCAGGAGTTCATATAGACACAGAAGATCATTGACACCTGAAACAACTCTTCCCCACATTTTCAAGCTAATCCCAATCTCCATTAGATCACAAACAAAGCACCAGAGACTTATTAGAGACAATTACAACAATTAATAATTAAATTTCACTGTTAAGAGAAAAATAAAGAGAAGAGTCTTGCAGGTAGAAATGTTTCAAGTGTTCTACCTGAATATAAATTCCACTCTACCCTCCTAATTTGTATTATTCCAGTCAAGAGATTTCTCAGTATGATTAAAAACAGAAATAAAAAAAGAGAGGAGGGGCTTACCACCACTTCAAAAGGTAGGTCTGTAACGCTACACTAACACACAAAAGCTGCATGTTTCTGTACCACCCCAGCTACCTTTAAGAAAATACTTAAGTCTACAACTCTTGCTTTGGTGAAGACAAATCTTTATATGTGAACTGAAAGAAGAATAAAGCAGTCTTCTGGAGTCTTCTAGCAGACAACTGTTAAGTTTATACTTCTGCTGCTAACAGGTAGACCACATAGTTTTGTTTACTGTTATTACGAAACCTGTAGCCAAGAAATAGGAATGAAAATTAAGCAAATTCGTGCCACAACTGCACTGAAATATCTCAACTGCTCTAATGCTAGGGACTGGCAACATTCCTTGGACAGGAGATCCTCAAAAAGAAAATTCCATACTGGTTCTCGGCATCACTGCTGTAATCACCAGGAGACTCAAATAAACGATAGGAAAGAATAATATGTTTCTCCCTTCTTCTGGAAAATATTTTGAAATTTACCTATTATCTACTGCATAAACATAGGTAAACTTTAAGTTTCATATTGGAAAAGAGAAATTACAATTTCCTTGCAATTCAGTAATAGTGAAGGAGTCAGAAAACAAGAGTTCCCACAATTTTTCTCCAAGGTAATGATCAACAGTATTCTCTATTCCCACATGTTTTACATGCCTCCTACTTTAAGTCCAAATGAGTTTGCCTACCATTCTTTGTATTTTAGATGTGACTATCAATTAAAAACACAGGAACTGCTGCAGACAGTTCACTAAACTTCTCCTCCTCCACATCAGGAAAGAATTCCCATGTAAGAGAAATACTTTGCTAGTGCAATTTCTGCATGTTCGGCCCATAACTTTGAAACATCACTTTAAAAAAGCAAATTCAGAACAGTTTTACTAATTTCACTTGCATCTAGATTAAATAACAAAAATAGAATACTTTCCACACTTCTAACAGTCCTGGCACTTCAAGTGAAGTAGTCATGCAGGCCCTGTTTATCCACGTATATGTGATCAACTATTACCGCTGCTTCGGAATGGTAACAAAAGCAGCCTTAAAAAGAGTCCATTATAGTCCTAGGGATCTTTTTCACATTTCCATTAAACAGTCTATATAATACAGCATAAAAAATTATGCATATTAGATACAAAGAGCTGGACAAAAAACATGAATCACTATCAATCACTATGTTCAAGAATGGTATTACCAGAAAGGCAACAAATCAATCATTCAAGGAACACCCTTCCAGAAAGACCATTTTGTTTTTACTGGAGAATAGAATAATAAAAATGTTAAGAGGAAGCACTTTTACAGTAGAATGACAGACATATTTCTTCACAGTAACATCTGTTACACTAAATGAAAGAAAAGCAGTATCTCACTGGACACATGGAATCAAAACCAAAATTCCGAACAACTGTGATACTGAAAAGTAATTTATTTCACTTAACTGTGAATTTATCTTGAGTCTGACTGATAGTCAACATAAGCAGGACAGCGCCAGAAACATCTGTGTACCTGTATGTACACACACATGAAGGTACGTATTTAACCAGCACAGTGTCCTTTAGACTGAGTTGAACCGGTGATAGAGCTGACATCCATTTCGTCCAGACTTCTTCTATTGTGCACATTTAAGGCAGGGATGGGCAGAAGAGTCCTGCCCCTCCCCTTTGCCAGTCTTTGAGAAAACACCTCTGAAAACATTAAGTAAACAATTTTTGGTTGCTGCTTACACAGCCTTCAAAGGACTCCATGGAACATACACTCAGACAAGTTATAGATACAGCTCTTGGCTCATGTATTAATAACCATTATCCAGCAACAGAAGTTGCCATAATGCTGGGTTCCGTGGGTTTCCTACTCTGCACACTTCAATCCCCTTTTTTGTCCCCACTATACTTGCTCCACAAATCTGGCAGTCTCTTGCTTGCCCAGCCTTAGGGTAATGGTGCCTCTAGGTAACATCATTAGGTTGATCTAATATGCTACCTTTCCAGACTGCAGATTGCCAAAAATCTCATGTATATATTTGTATTTATAGATTTCCTATGCCTGTACTTTTTCTATAAATATCTCTAATAAGTACCTATCAAATAACATCTGAAAGCCTTTTCCCTTTGCTTCAAGTCAGTACAGATTTTACCAGCTCTTACTAAATCTGCCCAAGTGTGACTGTCCCATTTGGACTTGGGCCACCCCCATAAATTTTTTGTCACCACCATCTACACTAGATTTTCTTCACATGTGGCTGAACTCTTAGGGCTTCTATCACCTCATCAGTCCTAAAATGAACATGTCCCCAAACAATGGGGAAACACAACACCAGCTGATAACTCAGTTCACCCATCCTGGAACACTGAAGCTTCAAATGGAGATGCTATCCAGTATTGCATTGCTCCTGCTGTTGGAATGAGAATTCATAAGCAAAATAAGTGTGAATATTGCCTATGAAATGCATATTCTCTTAGCCACCTGACCAGCCAGCAAGTACGCAAGGTGCACATAGAAGACAGGGACTAGTCATCACGTTGACAATTTTAGCTGTCTGCACAAACCTCACCACAGTCTGTGGAGACTTCAGGAAAAAAATGGGGTGTCTGCATTTCACCACCAAATCCTTTAAAGGCATAAGGGAGGTACCGTGACAGCTGTTATTACCCAGAGTTTCTGAACATCAAAATTCCAGATTAATTATTCAAAACAACAAGCAGTACTTTGTTTGCACAGAACATCTATTTTAGAGTATCTTCTAATAAAAAGCCAATATCCAACATCCTGCAGCCAGAGAAAATCTGCAAGAGGTTATGTTCTGTGCAATACAGGTACTGCCAATCTCCCATGCTAAACTTATTCCTGACTTGAAAAACTCTGCTTACGAGGAATACTTAATTTCATTAATTTTTCTTTGTTATCACTGCGGTAATTTGGCAGAATTTACCAGACTACTGGTCCATGACATCAGGACATGTGCTTATAGCAATTTTGCAAGTCTACAGCAGTAATTTTTTGATGCATCAATGAAACTGTAAAGACTCAACAGTTTAAAAATATACCCATTTCAGGAGGCTTTTTGCAGTATAATTGAAAGCTTTATAAAACCACTCAAGACACCAAAACCGTGTAACAAAAAAAAAAAAAAGAAAAAAGGAAAAAAAAGAAGAAAGAAAGAAAAAAGAAAAGCAAAAGAAAAGAGTCAGAGCTTTACAAATGTAAAAGGTTTCTTTCAAATGCAGGTAATAAGGTTCATCCTCCCCTTCGTATCACAATTATAAGCATTACCCCCCTCACAAAATTAAACTCAGTACCAAACCTTTACAGGAGCCTTTTAGGAGCAGGCGAAGACTTATTTTGTGGTAGGGCCAAAGAATACGGGCTAGGCCGGGGCCTGGGAGCGGGCTGAGGGCAGGGCAATGCAGCCCCGGCCTCCCCTCTCACCCAGCGCTAACCCTGCCCGCCGCCCCCACC
>NW_005054328.1:1829676-1831532 GCF_000277835.1 Geospiza fortis | reverse complement strand
GCTCCCCCGGCCCCGGGACCATAAAATGGCCGCAGCAGCGCTGCGCCCCGCTGTACCTCGGGCTCTCCCGCTCCCTCCTCCATCAGCCTGGAGGCAGCAGCTTTCGGGAGGCCAGGAGGTGGCTCGGGTAAAATGAATGAAGTTACAGGAGTGCGGGAGTCCATGGCGGAGCGCTGGGGCCCGCCGGCCTCTGACCTCCCTCAAGCTCGGCGAAAAGCTTTTCGCAAGATTCAAAGATTCCTTTTAATCTAAAAATCGTATGTGGCCTGATCGTATTCAAATCCAAAAGCTGAATTTTGCAAAACGTACAGCGTTGCCACCCCAACTAAAGTGAAATTGCAAGTCATGGCCTCAGGTGCATTTGACTTTTAGCTTGTATGATTTTACATTTTAAAAAGCTTTCCCGTGAGGCCGAAATACAAAAAAAAAAAAACCCAAAACATACATCCTTTAAAAACTAAAAGCTAGTTTATGGCATTCTATAGCTAGGGAAAACCAGATAGTCCTTTCTTTGACAGGTTTTTTTAATCTGGGATTTTATTGACTCCCCCTCCCCTCCAGCTTTACTGCAGATTTGGGGAATTCTCATGTCTAAAGTACCTGGCTCCCAGCATTTCTAATCCCTGAAAAGTCATCTTCCAAAAATGCTTAAACTGAAGATTAGTTTGTAGACTGAAATCCTAAATTAGGTAAATTAAAGCACCTAGTGCATATAACGATTAAAGGCTAGAAAGAGGAAAATTGTTGTTTTCCTTTAAGTCTTCTAAATTTGGTATTTTTGTTCCTGAATGCACCTAGCATGTTTAAAATACTTCCAAGAGTGCTCAGTTTTTATGCAATGGAGAGGCAAAAAGCAATCTGGAAGCCAACAGGAGATGTCAGACTGCTCCCCAAGTGCTACGTCACACCACCAAAGCTTGCAAGTATTTAGAAAGAATCCCAAAAGCTGTAACGCTGCTGGTAAATCTACAAATCTCAGTCTTCAAAATCTTAGAAAAAAAGGCTTCCTGAAAGAGAGATCACAAACTATCCTTGTTTCATTAGTAATGAGGTTAATGGGAAACAATTAGGAGAAATTGGTCCCAACTAATTACAGAGAAACCAAGACAATCATCTGTTCAATAGAAACCTAATAGTTAAAAAAGAGAAAAAAAAAGAAATTTAGAATCTGATTTTTAAAAATACTGTCTTGTATCTCAGTGGGGTACTGTCCAGTTAAAGGATTTACTGCCGAGGTTACAGCATTAATCCACCAAAACAAGTTCTTATTGATAGTTGATACTAGACTGATCCAGGTCTACACAATTCTACACAATTTTTTAAAAACGAAGGATTTAGAGTTATGAATTATTTGAATAAATGTTTAATGCACAGTAGTGGATTCATTAATCAAGGTATCAAATACAGCTTCAGAGTTTTAGTGAACTGAGATGCAGTGTAGATTAAAATACCCTTTTAAAGTAGAAAGGATAAGGGAATAAGCTATCAGTGTTAATCTAGGTGCATGGTTGATTTTGGACTTTTTGACTGATAATTTGACATACTTTTTTATGGAAAAGACCTGCCCACAATTGCATCTCATTGCACTGTTCTTTTTTCCTTTATTTTGAAGCTCTTTAAGGATGCAAGAGGGTAGAATATAGTCAAAACTCTTATTAATTAAACTTTTATTAGTAGTCTATTCTCAACCTTAGAGTGGTTTGTTTTTTCATTTGAGAAATATTTGTGAGGGAATGCAATACTGAGAGCACTCAATTCTTACAAAATCTCTTCAGATCCTCTTAACTTTGCCTGGAACCAGAAGATTTTCTTCATGTAACAGAATGAACAATGAGAAAGAGAAAGTTAGTGTTCTC
>NW_005054328.1:1819994-1829523 GCF_000277835.1 Geospiza fortis | reverse complement strand
TGCTGAGGGAAATCTTACAGAATTTACTGAGTTTTCTTTCTCTCTGAAGGAAGACTTCTGTTGTGTTCACAGAATAAGAGCCCAGGGATGACACACATCAGGTCGTTGCTTCCTGGCCTTTAGCATCCCCTAGAAGTTGATCGGTCCCACTGTAGGTAGTTGACAATCACAGGGCAGTGTAAGATCCAGAATTTACACTTGCCTGTGCTCAGCTCTGTTGGCACAGCTCTGTGTAGGGTGGAAAGCTCATTACTGCATTACAGAGTGATGAAGAATTTTTGTCTTAGAAATCTATTTTTTCCTTTTCTTCCCACAATGAAAAAGATATTATTAATTAATGTGGCTTAGATGATTCAGTACTGAAAATTACTTTACAGAAACGGAAAAGTTTTTTTTTCTTTGTATTTCTGATTCTTTCTAGTTACTTCTTGTTTCCTCTATGTTTTTGTAAGGTTAGCCAAGAAAATGGGGATACCTATTTCCTAGAAACACTAGTTCCTTGCTTAAGGAATAAAATGGAATTGGGATTGCAGTTTTACAGCTTCTGTTGTGGTAATGTACATTACTTAGTTTTCTGTACTGGTATAAAAATTGAATATAAACATTTAAGGGAATTTATAGGCACCTTGAATATTTTTTTGTTATTTACAACCCATGAACTTGCTCAATAGACTATAAGTAACTTATTTAACAGTTCCATTTTTCAGGAAGTAAGTGTTCTGGAGTGAAGTTAGTTTTCACTGTTTTTCGTTGTTGTTCTCAGAACTGTTTCTTGAACATGTTAATGAAACACAGTCTGTGTTCTCGGTTTTAAAAACTGTCCTCATGCATGTCCTCTTCTTGCTGTCCTCATGACCTGCTGCCTAGTTTTTTTCCTTAGCATTTTCAAATTGAAATCAGATGTATTTCTTGCATTACAATATCTTGTTCTTGTTATTAAAGTTAGTGCTTTAATTTCAGGGGTTGTCTCATACTATTCCAGGATAGCTGGCATAGTGCAGGTAGCTCTTCAGGAATGTTTCCAGAGGGAAGAGTACTATTCATCTGTGTGCTAGGACCACAGTGATACATCAGGATGTGGGAAAAGGTTTTTTGTTTAACTATGGTATCAAAGATAGATTGTCAAATAGGTAGTAAATAACTAAGAACTGCTTAAGATTATTGGGATTTTGTCTAAACTATTTTCCTAATTCTTTGCTTGAAGGAGACCTGTTTTTTGAATCTCACCAACTTGCCTCAAAACTCAGCCTGGTGCTGTTGGAAAATAACGATAATAAACAAATACCTTTTAGGTTTTCTGCTGCTGTTATAAACATTTTGAAATTTAAAATGGCCATTTTTCATTTAAGTATCTTTTGCATTTGGTCATGATTGCATTAGAACTATTCAAAGAGAAACAGTTTTGCTTTAAATCTGCAAGTTCTCTTGCTGGACAGTGAAATAAAGCAACTGTGCTGAGCTAAAAACATAACGACTAATTAAGCATCAAATTGAGTTTTATAGGTATAAAAGAGTGATTGAGTCATATGCCAACATTGTTATCTACAACATAGCATTAGATATTACTTTTGGAAATAAAAATTTCATCTTGCAGGGTTGGGCTACATTTGGGAGGTCATTTTTTATAGAGAAAAAAAACTTAGAGAATTTGTTGCACAGCCCAGAACCATTACATCATTTACATCTCTAAGTAGAAAAATAATTATGATCAATTAGGAAAAAGAAGATGTTATAAAGGAGATTGATTTCAAATATATACATGAAATGATGCTATAGAAGAAATGGTCAGTTATAAATCAAATATATTATATTGGAAAAATAGGGGGTAATCTTTCATATTTTAATTATTTCCTAGTGATGTACATAAGGTAAATGTACATTAAATCTTTGAGGCAAAGATTTGTCTTTAACTAACAAAAGACTAAAATGTTGATAGTTTTCTAAGTGTTAAAAGGGGAGCATATAAAAGGCTTGAGAAAAATACATTAGATTTAAGATACATAGAATATACTTTCCAGTGTATTTTCAAAATGTCTAACTTGCTTTATCATATTTTCTCTAAGTTTCCTGTAACAACAGTGTTGTTAATCAGAATTAACTTTTATTTCTTTCTGGTATTTTTATGGTGATGGTCTAAGGGAAATATAGTTTTACCAACAGACTGATGAAATGCGTTTATTGATTGCGTTTCAACTTTAGGATTAGGCAACAGCATAATATTTTTCTTTGTCTTTCAGTGTAACTCTTTTATTATTTTACTGATAAGAGCAGAAGTTCTGTCTGATTTAAAGAAGGAAAAATAGAAAATGTTTCATTTGTCATCCTAAATAGCATGGCATAACCAGAATGTAGTCTTTCATCTACTAACAAAAAAAATGTATCTACAGCACAAAAATGCTAAAATCAAAGAGTATGCATTGAAAAAAATAGTAGACATTTTTCTACAGTAAAAGTTAAGCATAAATAATAAAAGCATAGCAAGGCTCAGACTCTTACTTAAGGCATGTCAGGTATCCAAAAACATCCAGCATACAAAACATACATTTATGCACAGGGTCAGATCTTGTCTTTCTAATCTCTTGCTTTTCAAATCAATGGAAATATGTCTTAAGTCAACTTCCAAAGTATGTTTAAACACATTTAATAGATACTGAAACTTCTTTTGTATGAAGTTTTACAGAAGTCATTCTCATGATCACTCGCGGAGAGAAACAGAGGTTGATTGCCAGCTGGCAGAACTTGCAGATGGTCTTCCTTTAAAATGGTCTCACCATTAGAAAGAGAAACTGTTTTTATAGCTGATATCTTTGGAGATCCTTTGTCAATAACCATTGGCTTTAAGAACTTTGTTACTAGAGGTGGCTTATTTAAACAAATGCCTGTAAATAGAATATATCTAATCAACATATTGATATATTTAAGCTGGCTCACACCTCTTAGGGGAGGATCACCTTTTCCCTGCTTGTTTCATTAGATGCCTGTGTGTCTGGAGCTTTAAGAATACTTGTGCCTCAAAACCATTAAGACAGTCTTTTAGGAAACATTGTTATATGTTTCGTATGGGATACTTTTGTATATATTGGAATCATGTTTCTAAAAATAAACTAAACTTGTAAAATGGCAAATATTAACCTGTACACATACATGCAAAAATACATTCTAAAGCAAAGAAAAAGGTGACATTTCTGTACCTATGAACACGACCCATGGGGTTGTAGCAATCATAATGAAAGCAGAGGTGAAGAAAATCACAGCATCCTCCCTGTTCTCAATTTGCATGGCTTACTCCCTTACTGCTCATGCTGCTGGTGAAGACACCAAGTTTGTTCCTTGCAAGTTCCCCTTCTAATCAGAACTTCTGAAACCTGTTTCTTAATGTATATAGGGGTTCAGAGGTCTGGGCTGGGAAGATGGATGTGCTCCTGTCAGTGCACTGTACTGCTTAAGTTCTGTGCTGGCTCTGTCTCATCTGGGAAGTGGAGCCAGTTAAAGCTTACAGAACAATAACCATACTGCAAGTAATAGGATCCACATAATACAGGATTTGAAAGAGGTAAAGAGGTAATTTCATGTGTACTTCTGCCTAGATTTATGACTTAAAATGTCACTAGTATATGCCCTTAAAAGTCTCAGTTTAAGATTGATCTTCAGTCTCCACAGATGGTATACTAGAACAGGGGGAGTGGGGAATGTCCCTATGAACCTAAACAATCTTTTCTAGGAATAGCTTTCTTCTTCTTCAGTTAGAATTCACTGTGCACTTTTTAGTTACCTCTCTATACTGTGAGATTGCTGTAGTGTATCTCATCCTTTTCTACAGGTCCTTCAGTCTTTTATTTATTACTTTCAGTCTCACTGGAGTCTCTTTAACTTGCCTGTATTTAAAGGTGGGGCATTCAAATCAGAATGCAGTTCTAATGTAGCTCTCTCCAAAACTGAATAGAGTGGAATGACTGTCTCCTACTTCTGGCATACTGCAATTCCTTCAATATTTCCTAAAATATTTTTCAGCGAAACTACACACAGATCATGGTCAATCTGTAGTCTAGGATAAACCCTCCGTCCTTTTTTGTAGTGTTGTTCCCTAGCAGCTGTATCTCAATTTGTATTACTTCATTTGATTTCTCCATCTAAAGTGTCTGATTTTCTACATTTCTTTGCTGCATATCATCTTTTTGGTTTAAGTAATTTCTTTTAATTCTAATCCTGTCCTTAACCCCTTGTTAGGTGCTTGCAGTACTTGTGCTCTGACAGTGAAAATAATAGAATTACATCTAGGATAAACCTGTGTAGGATAAGCCTGTGTAAGATCAAGAAGTCATACACAACAGTTAATATCTTACTGGAGTCAATATCACCTGCTTTCTTCTCTCGCTATTGATTCTACATTCCAGCTGTTCCGAAGAAGATGGACAGAGCTGTAGTATGACATCAGAGCTTTTCAGTGATTCTCAGGAGACTCGAATACAAGTCCCAGAGATCTGTAAGAAGACATTCACATCTGTGTAGAAGTCCAGAGTGTTTTGATCTTCTCAGTGTTTCTCCTCAAGATGAGAATGGCCTTCTGAGACATTATTTCCCTCTGTTAGAAGGATGTGGATGTCTGCGGCTATTTTTGAAGATGTCACATTCTTTAATGAAGTTATATCCTAACAGCGCCAGTCCACATGAAATACTGGTATACATGCATTGTCAAATGCCAGAAGGTGTGCTTGGAAGTCTCAGACAAGATGAAGTTATAACTCAATTAGCCCCTATGAAATAAGATACAAGAACTATTTGTGATGTAGAGTGTGGCCCTGATGTAGAGAACCTTGATTGATGTTAAGCAGTATGAGCCCTGAGATAGAAGAGGTTAAAGAAATTAACAGTTACCTTTGTGTAACTGCCCAAAGTTATACTGTATAAGGACATCTTAGTGGGAGGAGATGTTCTAACTCACAGTGACTTGTGAGATCTGTGGTATTTGTTAACAAGCTGTACCAATTTGTAAAGTGGCCTATCACAAGCATTTGTTTTAACTTTAAGGATTCTCCAAGTCTTTATGGTCTTTGATAAATGATGATGTCAGTCATTAAGTGTCTGTCTTTGATTCATTCCAGGCGTGTATAATCCTTATCATTAGCTGCCTGTATAAAAACAAGATGAATCTGGTTACTCTTGGTGTGTTATTCCTAATGGATACCATTAGGTCATGTTCTTCTTCAAGGAGATGTAGCTGTTAAAAGTCAAAGGCCAAGAAGCTGCGAGAGAGTCCTGTGTCCTGCCACAAATTGTTGGAGCCCCCTAAAATAACACAGTCATTCACATTAAAATATCAGTAGTATTGCTGTTGGTTTCATCAAAAGCTAAGGGGAACTTAACTACTGCGAGCATAACTGTTATGTGACTGGCCTGCAGACTTTTACTGGAGTGGTTTATGCTGTGTTTGGTGTTATTGACCGTTTTACGCTAAAAATGCTTAAGAGTCACTTGAGCAGTTACTTGTCTTTTCTGGGAGCCTGAGGTCCACATCAGATTGCAAGCATATTGTGAACATATGTAAGCATATTACTCAGACTGTTTAGTGCTCAGAAGAAAGATAATGCTCCTTTTAATATTATGAAGACATTAATATCTATTTCTTTTTGAGAAAACCTTGTAACTTGTGATTAAATTTGCTTACTTTAATACATGGAACTCTGTAAATTTGTGTGTAAGTAATCTAGATCACAAGCACTGTTTTCTTTGTTTTAAACAAAATAAAGATAGAAAAACTAAACAATTTCAACCAGTTTGAAGATATATGTATTTTGACCTAGGGTCTACGGTTGCTAAAACGATGTGAAACTTTTAACAGACTGTTTAAATTATGGTTACCATATGAGAACATTAAAGTGGAGCTGACCTATTATTAATGTCTGTCCTGTTTGTTGCCTGGTAGTATAGAAATTAAATGTATTGGTTTTCAGCATAGAAAAGTTTAAAAGTGCTGTATCAGTTTTCATCATAAAAATTTCAGACTCTGTACCCCCCATAAAGATGAATAAAGATTGTAATCATTCTAGGGAAAATTCAGCAAGTTAAATATAATCTTCTTAAGAATAGATAATGTAATTTTAAAAAAAGAAAACTAAATCTTATTCATGACCCACAACTGGTTTTACAAGAGGAAAATCATCATTGAAATCATCTTCATGGCACTTGAAATGTCCTGTGAAGAAATTCAGTGTTGTAAAATGTTTCTAGTTTGTAGAATGCATGAAATTTTGTTGTTTTCATACAGCAGAAGATTTTAAGATGCCTTGGAATAATATATATGCTATCTATTCTCATTTGTAGGATTGATTAACAATATTTTTATAATTTGGGGGTATTTTGAGTTATATTACTTTCCTAATTAGTTTATTTTACAGCAAACTGTCAGCTAACATTTTCTCCTCCCCAACAGACAGACACAACCTTGTTTTCAGAATCTCTTTATCCATTTTCCTCCCTGTGGCTCCTGCACTAAATGCAGTCCTTCAACTTCTGTCATTGCTCATTCTTCCCTTCCCTCAGTCTCCCTTAAAATCCTTTCCTCTGGCTCTTTCCTTTCATTCAGTTTCTGTTTTCAGCTTCTTTCCATCTAATCTCTCCATACCAAAATCCCTCCCATGCCTCCAACAGAGACTTCTCCAATCCTTTTTGTCCCACAATTGCCACCTCATTCTTGCCTTTTGTTGTGGTTCCCTCCCACTGCTTCTTCTGCTATATTAGTTTGTTAGGATCCATGGTCCATATTCAATAATGGAGGATAGTGTTATCTGAGATTTAGCTAGATGAGTAAAAAGAAAATCTTGCCCTTATTTCTTGAGAATATTTTCCTCAATGCCATGACTCAGTTTGGTAATAAAATAAACTCTTATGTGTTAGCTAACACATATAATTATATTTTTTAAAATGTTGCATATGTACATGTAAGACTGAAACAGCATGCAAAACAAATTTCATACTTAGTGCAAAGAAGCTCAACCAAAACATAATTAATGCAACACAATGTTTGAGATTTTAAGCCAACAAAAGCCAGACCATTTAGAGCTAAGGTTCCCATAGCAACCTTATTCTGTCTCCTCCTGTGTCTGTGTGATAGGGTCTTTTTTTTACATGACCACATATTGCTAGAGAATGGGATGTATTATTCCATAAATAGAACATCAGTTTAATAGGTGAGTTAACTGCACAAGGTTTTGTCAAATTCGGTGTCTTCAAAGGAAGTTATATCATTGCGGCTTGTAGAGCTACTGTACATATATGAATATTAGAAAAAAATTATGTAAGCTGCAACATGTTCTTACAACATCATTAACATAAATCCTGCCTGCAAGTGAATTTTTGGCATGTTTTTAGCTTCCCAGTTATCTATTTGCCTGTGCATAATGGCTAAATAATTGCGGGAAGAAAATTGTTGGTATTTCTTAAAAAATTATATAAGGAGACTGACCAATTATAAGTAATTATATTTCAGGGCAGGCAGCTACATAGAATCATGTGGGAATTCAAAAGGGGCAGACTTCAGGGCCTGAAATCATTGCATTTAACTGTAAGCGCTTAAAAAATGGGGCCAAAGTTGTATGTACACCTCACAATTTCTCTGCAATTTAGGGAGGTGGAAGAGTGTCTCCAAACAAGCATCCAGTCCTCCTGAGGTGTGATCTACCCTCTGCCTGTTTACTCCACTGACTGTACAGTAGGCCCAGAGATAGCAGTCGAGATTCCTTCCTTGCCTAATTTGTTGCTTCAAGTCAGATAAATTCAAGCTATGTTGTCCACCAAAAGGAAGTGAGATTTTCAGATAATTCTGAATGTCTAATGTGTCTTTTGGTTAGATCCAGGAGTCTTCCCAGACTGCACTGATACCAATGTCTAATCAATGATTTCACTTGACAATACAGATATGTTCTGGATTAAATAGGACAACACAGACCACCTCTTTTGAGCAGATACAAAACAGTACTTTGATTATTCAAGGTTTATATTGACTGCAGAAAGACAAATTATACCTTATTTGACCTAGTATTGAAGTGATGCAGACAATAACACCTGATTTATGTGTAAAGACTGTTGGAGAAACTTCACTTTGTTTATGTGTGTATTTGAACCAGCAGAGACAGTTAACATTGATTCCACTCTCTACATTCTTCAGCTGTGAGATTTTTGATACAAGACTGTCTCAGAGAACATGGAAATGTATTTTTAAAGGCATTGGACAATGTTCCTCAGCACTCAGCTCATGAGTTTTGATTTCTACTCAGGATGCTGGGTCCAGGCATTGCCGCTCACAGGTAATCAAACCTTAAATTTTTGTTGGTTCTGGATGAAGGTGAAAAGTTGAGATCCAAAATATGTCTTTCCATTAAAAAATACCTACAAAGACCTGGTTAATGTTTTGAAGGTTGTTAGAAGTGAAGTGGATGGATACTGCTAGCATTTAACCACTGTTAGCTCTGAAGAAATCTGACACTCAACAATTAGATGACTGGCAAATCCCTGAAGTATCTGGTTTCCTGTAATAATAAATAGACAGCAATGAGACAATGTGCCCAAATAAAGGTGGGTAGCAGTCTGAAATATTGAACAGTTCCCCATAGATATTGTAATGAGGAACTATTCAAATAATATCCTCTTTCTTACAGGAATGTTACAAAGCAGTAATCCTGTTTTGCTCTGCTGGATTAAACTCGGTTGGAACTAGTACATTTAATTTTAAAATCTTCATTGAAGAGAGTAGTGGGAGAAAGTTAAGATTTTTTTTTACCCAAACAAAAAAGCAAGCACATGAGATCCTAGGGATCTGAATGGCCAGAATGAGCTGCTTGCATCTAGACACAGTTTGGTAAGGCAAAGTGAGGAAATAGCTCAGTTGAAAAGACATAAGTAGAAACATAATGGGAAAAAAAGCATGAAAGTTTAAAGTGTACAAGTGTGTGACTACTTACAGGCTCATACCAACTGCCTGGAGAAAGTGAATTTTGAAACAGGACAAGGAAATATCTTACAAAAATCACTTGTTTGGACAGCCTTCTGGTGGGATTTTCTGGAGCAGCTCCAGGTAATATCCACTCCTGGCAGCTGCCTAACATCACCTCACTGCTGCCTTGGTGCTGACTAGCTCGAGGGGCACTGAGTGAGCACAGCACTGCCTCCCTCCCCTCCTGTAAGTGCTGGAAAGTGGAGCCACACCTCAAAGAAGGGCTCTGGCATTGCTCTGCTCTGGCTGCTTCTCATTGATGGTAAAGGGGGAGGAAAGATGGAAAGATCTTTCACTGAGTGCAAAAATGTGTTTGCAACTGTCTAGTGAAACCTGGGGTTACTGCTATGGTTAAATATAGACACTGTGTTACTGGTTGCCATGTTTTTTGAAGAGAGCAGTTTGCAAATCTAGAGACCATAAGCATTATTTTCAGTTGGAAACTCACAAGCCTTTTCTTTTTTTCTTAGGCAGCTGGTCAAGCCAGTCTTATTTTGCTTAAGCTATTTGTCATGGACTTCATAAGAATCAACCTTTCCC
>NW_005054328.1:1764629-1819908 GCF_000277835.1 Geospiza fortis | reverse complement strand
CCCTACTATTATTCCTCATGTAGGATATTTGTAAGCATATTGGTCATAGCACTTAGATTGCTGTAAATAAATATTGTAGCCTCCCAACACTTAGGTTGACCTTTGTATATGAAGCTGGTATTGCAAACAACAAATGCAGTATTTCAATTTCTATAAAACAGTAGTAACCCATTAACAAAAACTGTACTGAAGAGTATTTTAAATTACCCATAATTTGTATGTACCTCTAAGAAGATGTACTGCCAAAGGTAAGTGCAAAGAGATAGTTAACTTTATTGTCATCGTTTGCCTTTCTTAGGCCCTGATGATGTTCATGATGCTTTTATACTCTGGATGTACCATCCTGCAGGACATTTGCAAGCCATAATGTAATGGCTTTCTGATACAGATCTCTTTGGTTTAACCAATAACCCTCACTTCTCCTTAGATGAAGTCAGAAACTAGCAACTTATGTTTCAGAGGTAAAGGTTTGTGGATGCCTTCCTTTAGCAGAGGTTCTGATTCATTTGCTAGAGCTCTACCATCAGCGACTGTCTGAGGCATGCCTACTTCTTAACTGGATCTGCTGGTACAGTAATTACTATTCTGTTTGTAACAATGATGTAACTCTTAAATAAGTTGTTTTCTCATAAATCAGAACACTAAAGATTAGCAATGAGGTATCAGTGCTGTAAAATAAATTAATCTGGCATCATGAGATAAATTAACACAGAATACTGTTACTAAGAACCAGCAGTCAGCAGGGGAGAGGAAAATCCAGTTTAACCTAATTTTAAATTGATCTCTAGTACCAAACCTTGAAAGAAGTTGGTAGAGGTAATTTGTTCAAGTTTCAGACAGAAGTGGTTGAACTCTCTCAATAGTGGGAGCAAGGAGTCAGTGGATCCTGAACTGGAAGGGGAAAGATAACAAGAATGACAGAGGACCAAGAGATCCAAATAAAGCTTTTAAGTCCTTCATCAGGACCAGTTAGTAACTGTTTTGGAGAACTGAATCATTTATTTGGGCAATTAAAGATGAAGTCAGAAAATTAGTACTTGGTCTTTATGTTTTTACAAGACAGCTGCATAATACAGATAATACTGGCTGATGTTTGTGAAATGTGTGGATGAAGCCAGGTATTAAGAACAAAATATCTCACATATATGTAATCTCAAAATATTTATCCTGAGAAGTAAGAATTCTCCTATTAATTCCACTGTAGAAGTAAGTGTCTGTTACAGCTAGCTGGTCCCTGAGAAATCAGTCTTTGAACTATTCACAGCTTTTAATGCCTTAAAATTCTCCTAACAATTAAGAAATACAGTTTCCCTCACTTAAAGAAACATAAGCACTGACAGGATTTGTCTTTCATGTTTTTAGATGAATGCAGAACTGTAGTCTACATCTAAGCAGGAGCTCTGTCATTCTTTTATGTTTAATGGAGAGAAATAAGCACTTCTAAGGTATGACTCATTTGAGATGTATTTAGCTATCTGCTTTAGAATGAGATGAATTGCTTCCTTAAATCTCCTGTTTCTTTTCATTTACTATAAAGGGTATCTAGATGTCTAACTTGGATGTAGATTTCTATAGTGTAGGAGTCCCTATTTGAATAGATTAATTGTATCCTGACAGACTTAGCAGAAAATACAGACTGGCTATCTTACTTCCTGAATCACACATAAATCCCTACTCTTAAAGAATACTGGATAATGTTAGAATCCTGTGCCCTCTGCCATTTTCTCCAGATTAATTTAAACTTTTATTCCTTTCCTCAGTGATTTTTCTGGGCAGCTGTAGGAATGAGGCATACTGCCATGAAACATGCCATGAGGTATATGAAGGGATTACCTTGGGTATGATGGCTTTCTGATGGGTTGACAGGTAATCAGGCTGAGGCCTAATGACCCTTATCACTGCAATGGAAGAGAGACTGATACGAACTTGTCACAGATACACTCTTGGGCAAGACCCACAGCATTTGTAATCTCTTTTTGTAACTATTTTACATATAAATAGGCTATCCCTCCCTTCCCGTCTATAATGGCAGTGACAGGATATTTGACTGCAGTCTCACCTCCACTTCTTCCAAAAGCGTGAATTGGCATTTGAAATCCTCAATGTCAGGGGACAGAAAATAGCATCACCTTGCGGACAAGTTGATGGGCTTGCTCCTCTGTCTTCCCCAAAGCAGTGATGCCTCTTTGTTAAAATTTGCACCTCTGACTGTGTGGGAGCATACTCCTGAGCACTCGTGCAGAGCATGATAGGCTTATATTTTGTAAATCTAGTGAATCTGTCACCAGAAATCTTGGTTATAATAATAAATTAAGCTTAGATATACCCAAACACCTTTAATCTTCCAGGACTAGCTGGAAGGAAAGGGGGTTTATTTTCTGCTATATTTCTGTACTCTTAATGCAACAACAGGTTGTCCCCTAAGGCCTTTGGACTCTGATTAATGTCCAGAATATGCCTGAATGTCAGGCTGTGATTAGACAGTCTTTCTGTGCCAGTGCTGAAAGCTGATTCAACCTCACACTGCAAAGGTTCTGAGCCAGCTGAGAGTGCCCGAGTCCAGGGCCTGGCTTGGCCAAATAACCATGCCACTGAGCAGCCTGCTTAGCCCTGGCATGGCACAACTTTTAGTGCACTCACCCGTGCCTTGATCAGCACAGAACATAGGCAGAGGGGGCCCATCCAAAGTAACCATGTAGGCAGAGCTGCAGGACACTTCCATCTGGGTTTTTTTTGCAGAGCAGCTGCACAGTCTGCTGCTCACCTGATTAGGATTATGACTGTGTAATAGGGTAGATCATTGCAGGTAAGTAAAATAGAAAAGGCAGAATGATGCCTTGGAGTTGGTGAATTTTTGAAGCTTTCTTCCATGTGAGCTGATTGAATACACAACTCTAGAGTGTCCAGTTTTCTAGATAGGAAGAATCAAAATTTGATGTCACACTGGTGTGAGTAACAAGGAACTAACAAGCTATTTTTAAACTTGCAATCAGACTAATTAAGATTAGAAGATATTCTATAGTGGGCAAAGGATATTATGTACAGTCACTGGAGTACAGTGAGACTGAAATTCTCCACTGAGTTGGCTTTTACTAAAACGATGTGTTAATCTCCTCGGGAATTTCAAGTGACAGCTACACCTCATGCAGTCTGCATCTATAATCATTGCATCCACAGTATCATTCTCCTTTTTTATTAGCTTCATCACTTACTACAGAAAGAGCTATATGACATTTTCCCTTAACTGTTATCTCCTGAGAACAGGGAACTCTAGATGAAATTCTTCCTTACCTTGCCTCATATAGATATCATTTTACTTGTGGAAGCAGAACCTTTTATCAATTTTTGCTAAGACTTCTCTCTTTTGTCATCTCTGGAATGAAAATTTTTCAACTCATGAAAATGTGTTGTTATGACAATGTTTTACAGCACTGACCTATGCATTTGAAGAATATGAATACAAAATTTTAAGCAAGCTATAAAAATTTATAGTCTACTTGTCTGTGCTTCAGAGTAAAGTGGGAAACTGTCCTTCCACAAGATGTAAATTAAAGGATTATATTAATTTGATTTTTTATTCCCTTGTAAAGTTGAGACTGAAGAATGACTCTTCAAGTTTTTGAGGAAGTGTTCTAATCAGTGAACTGAGGAACAATTCCTAAATATGTCAATAGTTAGACAGTCTTAGCTTTCTAAACAACATATGTACAATAATAAAAGATCAAAACTCCTTAAAAATTACTTTGTCACCTTTTTAAATCATGCTTTTAGAACTGTAGTTTTAGACAGATGAATTCCAGCTGAAAATATTTCTTTTTTATGAAGCTAGCTTTGTCCAGATTGTGCCATTAACATAGAAGAAAACAACCTTCCGTCTTGATAGTCTTTTTCTTAAAATAGGTAAAATTAACCATGAAAGTATGTGTGAACACTTCACTCTTCAGAAGAATTTACAAATCTTGTAAGATACCCTCTCATATCAGTAAACTGTGACACAAGGGACCACAGTAGTAGGGCAAAAGTAGCCAAAGTGGTATAAAGCATCCGGAAGTATAGCTCTGGTGACTTTTAGCAGTCTATATTTAGTTGTTATATTTCAACAATACCGTGGAGAGCCTTTGAACTAGCCAGATAACTTTGATTCCGGTTTCACCCTCTGAACGCTTAGTTAATTTTTTTTTTAGTGGGAGGTCTCCAGATTTTACAAATCTAGCAATTTCTGCTGGTGTGCCGCAAGGGGGCAGATCGGTGCTGTTGAACTTTCCTCAGCAGTGAGCAGGAGCAGCAGATCCATCATCTGTGAATTCTTAAAACACACTGCTGTCTGCAGGCTGATTTCCTTATCGATATTGACTGGTAAGGGGTTTATTTAAATACTTCAGTCACAAAATGAATGCTCGTTCTGGGGGATTGTATTTTTCACTTTTTAATGCAATAAATGAAATTAAACAATATATTGTCATGGATTTTCCATTCTACTCACCACTCACACAGTGTTCAGTCAACCACTGCAAATTGTTAGCTAATATAATTTTCCTAACTTTTATAATTTAAGAAGGCAAGTAAGAAATATTTGATTAATTAAAGCTTATTTTCAATACTTCAAACTCACAAACCACAGTTTCTGGTAATCATGTGTTAACACTATGTAGTACCCTTTAAAAATAAAATTTATTTATGAAGATAAATTAAACCAATAGAAATATAGTTATATAAATAAATTTCTTTCTTAAAAACCATAAACACCCCAATAAAACATTAAAAAATCTTTAATTGTGGCTTTTACCCTTGTTTCGGAATTCAAAGTAACAGCATCCAAAATTATTTATGTTACAATTAGGCTTCATTATGTTACACATTACTGAAGAAGGAATAGAGCTCCAGCTTTGTCAAGATCAGTCTGTGCTCAAGACCTTAAACACTTAGTACATGCTAGTGTCTAATTCAAATGAGATGTTAAAGAATCTCCTGAATTTTGACCCAGAAAATAAACAACAAAAATTTGTTTTGTATACAGAGAAAACCAGTAATAATTCCATAGAATTCCACTTGTAACAGAACTACTATACAAGATATGATGAATTAAAGTACATCTAAATGCACTTCAGGGATGAATTTCACCAAAATACTGTCTTCCCTCATTATGGAGGTTGGTCTACACAGACAGAATCTTCTATCTGCAAAACTCTTAACAAGCAGGTACAGTTTTAAGCACATGCTTCTTAAGCATGTGCAAAATGAGATCAATCAGAAGGTTATAGTTTGATAACAAATAGTGGCTTTACACTATAAAAGCAACCCATCTTCAGAAGTATCAGGTCTTCTATGTAAGGCAAGATAAAAAAATCTTATTTTTAGCAGAGTGGCAATTAATCTTTACAAGATGATGGCAAGATTTTTTTTTCTGAAATAAAACATCTCAGATAAAAGTAACCTGAGCCTGAAACTGAAATCACAAGTAGAAAATGTCAGCTCAGATGTTTAAGGTACAAGAAAGAATAGGAAATAGAATCTAGCTGGTAATTTCACATTATTTATATATATATGTATATATATGTGTGTATGTAAAATAGATGTAGTAATAAAAACTGTCAAAGGAAATGGCGTTTGATTAAAATATGAGAAATTGTGACATATGATTAAATTCTGATGACAATTTCAAACACAAATTATTTAAATGGGATTATATATCTTCATATGTATAAATACACATCCTCAAATGTCTGAATTTGGTACAAAGGAGTGAATGCCATAGATCTCTTTTCTCAGTCTGCAGGTCATATGTACGTGGGATGAAGCACAGAGTGGTGATTGTTCTAAGATCAAGTGAAAAGCATTACAAAGCCTGTTGTTGAAATTTGTGCTTTATTTTTAAAAGAGGGAGATGTCAACTTGCCTTTCACTTTTTCTTCATAATAACAGCCTTATTTACATTTCCATAATTGTTATGTATACCTCTTGTATTTTTAAGAGCCCTATGATAATAGTTAATGAGAGAAACAGAAATGTATTTATTATGCCAAATATTTATTCCATGCTACCATTACTCCTACTTGTATATCTGGTGTGTACTGACCTTATTCATTGTGTCCAGGACATTATGTAAGGGAAAAATATGCATAATGTTGTTGTGGACAGTACATCCCACACTTAAACAGAATCAAAGTCCTCTTTAAGACATTTTCTAGAATGTAACCAGAGATACAGACCAGATGGCAAACATTCAGCACACTGTGTCTACAAATTTCAGTGTGCCCTTTGAAATCTTTCTGGATATGAATGGACTTTTTACTTCTAAAGCACTTTAAAACATCATTTAGGATGTGTATCTGATCTCTTCTCTTTGATTTTGCTTTTAGTAACAAAGTAGAATGACCAGAAACTTTTGGAAAACGGTGACAAAGGTGATGGTAAGGAAATGGGTTTTTTAAAATTCAATTTTATATTATATGTATGTATGTATAGAATTAAAATGTTAGAAAATTAATTTTGAATTTTAATTCAGTAAAAAAGTATAATCTACTTATTAATACCTTTTCAAATATTTCCCTCATGTCAAACACAGTATGACAGAAGACCTGATGTGATTTATGATGTTGTTAAAGGCTATGTTGTTTGACTTGGATTTTTTGACAGTATATGCTTATATATACATATGCATATATGTAAGGTGCATGATATTCAGATATTTAGTAAATCTATTACAGTTTGAAAAAATAATTCCACTTCTCATTTTTAGGAAGGTATTTTTATCACTGTTTCACAGATTTTGTGGCAGAAGATTATACATTTCTACAAGAAGGCAGAGAGCACAAAACTGAATGGGATTTTAATTGATTTGATTTGGTTTCGGTTTTTGGTTTCTTTTCTCTTCCTCAAGAACTATTTTCATATTTTGAATTATGGTTCCTATATGTGAAGGAAGTTCCCATCCTGGAAACTGTAATGTGTGTTTAATTCAAATTTAGCAGTTTAAAGTAAACAAAGAATGAAGCCCTTTAGTACCACTAGATGTCATCCTGTGGTCATTGAGGATGTATAAAAAGGAGCAGACTCCTAATAACCCATACAGGTTGCCTGAAAATCGGTAGAAAATTGAAAATGGGTGCACCACAACAAATATTTTTTGATTACAAATAGCAATAAAAACATCTCATACAACTTTAAAGGGTATCAGTGTTAAGTCCAGGAACTAAAATGCATTTGCATATTGTTTTTGTAACAGCATACCAGTAATTGCTAGTTTATTAACTCAGACTAGGATTTCATACACAGTTAAAATTATCTCTGGGGTTAATATTTAATGGTATTAAAAATGGGGACAGATGATAAAGGCATTGTGAGCGCAGTGCAATCATACAATCTAAAGTTTCTTCTGCAGTGCCACCATTTTGTATTCAATCTTGATTTACTGCTACAGATGGGTTTCACTGAAAACCCTGGAGATGAATAACTCCAAAGTCTGATGACATTCAGCACTCATTTGCAGTTAGGAATTTTGCAAATGTTCCCAGTGTTTAGGATGAAACTAACTACTGGGACCAATTATTCATAACTTTTACTGTGCTTGAAATCCAGTCTCAGATGCAAAATTTGCTGCCTCAGTATATCTCTACCAAGAGTACTGTGGCTGCTGGGACTTTTTTTGACAAAACCTATTTAGTTGGTTCTTTGCTGTGATGGCTTTGTAATGAGAGAAAATATCCATGAGAAGCTGCTTTTCCAGTGCTTCAGTTCTGCAGACAAAGCCTGTAGCCCAAAGGCTTATCTTGTTAATAATGGCCACAGTTCTGAACACTTCTCTACAGGCATAGAGCTTTTGCAGATTCACCTTTGTAAATTAAACCAAAATTAGTTTTTCAATTTCTCTCATGAATTTTGATAAAAATTCAAATTTCACTCGTCTGTGAGTCTTGTTTAGGCATGGTTTTAGTTAAAGTTCATTTTAAAAATTCTTATTTCTTACTTTCATTAAATTTCTGTTGGTAATGGTGCCAGCAGGAAGTGGAGGGTCTTCAGATCTGGTCATGGTGGAAAACCTAAATTTGTGGCAGAAGTCTCTTCCAGATCCAGGAGGCTGTCAAAGTTTGCAGACAGCTTTTTTTTTTAGTGAATGCCTGAGTAGCCAAACCCATAAGTAGATCACTACTGGAAAAAACTTCCTATCCTGTATGTTTGTAATATTTGTCATTAGAACATGGGAGCAGAAGATATAAAAATATATGTGATTCTTTTCAGGATTAATCTAACAAATTTTTATTCAAATTAAGATATAATAAACATAGTTTGTTATTTCACCAGTCACACTCATTCCCTCTATACTGCATAGTATAATAGAATAAGCTTAATATATTATATAAGGTACTGGGACATATATATATAAAATATACAAGTGTTTTTCATTTAGCCTTCATAGGTGAGTCTGTCTGCTGCCAACTTAGGTCTGTCTGAAGTAGTCTTCCTTCCTTCCTTCCTTCCTTCCTTCCTTCCTTCCTTCCTTCCTTCCTTCCTTCCTTCCTTCCTTCCTTCCTTCCTTCCTTCCTTCCTTCCTTCCTTCCTTCCTTCCTTCCTTCCTTCCTTCCTTCCTTCCTTCCTTCCTTCCTTCCTTCCTTCCTTCCTTCCTTCCTTCCTTCCTTCCTTCCTTCCTTCCTTCCTTCCTTCCTTCCTTCCTTCCTTCCTTCCTTCCTTCCTTCCTTCCTTCCTTCCTTCCTTCCTTCCTTCCTTCCTTCCTTCCTTCCTTCCTTCCTTCCTTCCTTCCTTCCTTCCTTCCTTCCTTCCTTCCTTCCTTCCTTCCTTCCTTCCTTCCTTCCTTCCTTCCTTCCTTCCTTCCTTCCTTCCTTCCTTCCTTCCTTCCTTCCTTCCTTCCTTCCTTCCTTCCTTCCTTCCTTCCTTCCTTCCTTCCTTCCTTCCTTCCTTCCTTCCTTCCTTCCTTCCTTCCTTCCTTCCTTCCTTCCTTCCTTCCTTCCTTCCTTCCTTCTTTCTCTCTCTCTCTCTCTTTCTCTCTCTCTTTCTCTCTTTCTTTCTCTCTTTCTCTCCTTCTTTCCTTCTTTCCTTCTCTCTTTCTCTCTCTCTCTCTCTTTCTCTCTCTCTTTCTCTCTTTCTTTCTCTCTTTCTCTCCTTCTTTCCTTCTTTCCTTCTCTCTTTCTCTCTCTCTCTCTCTTTCTCTCTCTCTTTCTCTCTTTCTTTCTCTCTTTCTCTCCTTCTCTCTCTCTCTCTTTCTCTCTCTTTCTCTCTCTCTCTCTTTCTCTCTCTTTCTTTTTCTTTCTCTCTGTCTCTCTGTCTCTTTCTTTCTCTCTCTCTCTCCTTCTCTCTTTCTCTCTTTCTTGGTTTGTGAGTTAGTTGGTTTGTTTGGGATTTTTTCTACATACACTGAGTATGATGTAGCATTCTTTATAAAGATCTGATATAAATAAGGCCTGAATCAGAGTCATTAAACTTACCAGAGATAATGAGGATGCTTCCAAGAGATTTTGTTATTTTGTGCTATGCCATTTCTTGTTCATACTGCATTCAGCTGATATAAGCATGATCACAGAGATAGTTTACATCAGGCTCAAGTTCAAATAGCAAAGATGGGTTGAAACTTGGAGAAAAACATTTATCAGCTTAGCTAAGTCCATATCTCTGTTGATCTAGTCAGTAGGTCTCAGTAGTCTTCACTGTCTGTGGCATGACCTTCTGGCTAGACAGAAAAGCTAAAGAAAAATTGGAAAACATAAGGCTGCCTAATGTAATAAAAATGGAGAACAGAAAATTAGCTGTCTAAAATAGCTGTTTGAATGAAAGCTTCATATCTGTGAAGGAGTTGCAAGTATTTGGAGAGGAGACAGGATCACAGAGCAACAAGATGGGAAGGGGGAGAGTCATGTGACCTATTTTCAGATGTCATGGGCACCTGCATGAAAATCGGCATCTTATGAGCAGTGGAGAGAACAAAACACTTCCAGGGAGCGATTTCACCAACTGTTTTAGCAGAAGAGGAGCCCTGCTTTAGAAGTGCTTGTTTCTCTCAATAGCACAGGGAGACTGGGTAAATAACTCAAGAGTATATTAGTTCAGCTGAATCCTAAGGTGACTGTAATGTCCATGACCTGTGTTATGGGTATCATAATATAATGTGGGGGCTATCACTTACAGCTCAAATCAAAGTGTGGGGCAAAGAGCCTCCTTAGCTCTCCTTTCTCTAGAAATTCCTCAAGCCTTGCTTGCAAAACTTTTAAAACTGATTGGTGTTTGGTACCAAATAAATAAATGAATCAATTAGGTATGTTTTTAGCTGCTCTGTTGAAATCTCTCTACATACCATATAATATATAGTTATCTCGAGCTCATTATGGTTGTGTTTTCCTTCCATTTAATGTAAAGTTCATTGGCTGAAGCCCAAAATCACAAACAGTGCCGTGAAGTTTTGTTAGGTGGGAGTATCTAATGAGATTTCTCACAGACACACTCCTTGTATGAAGTGTAATTGTGGGGTTTATTTTTCTGAACAGTATTAAAATTATGTATTTTTGTGTAACCGCTATGAGCCTCATGAAGTAGTCTCAGAGCTGTGGGATAAAGTTTGAGCAATATTTTCATATTACAATACACTGAAAAGTTGCAATATGAAATTTGTTAAATTGATGGAACTAGACAAGTAATACAAGTTAACCAAGGAAGTGTCATGCTGTTTTTTTAACAAATAGTGCATGGCTGTTTTAATATGAGGTGTATCACAGAAAGAATCAGAAGCTTTAGAAGCTGTGGGCAGTCCAGGGGAATGTGTATCTCTGTGATTCTATTTTTTGCAAAGGTCAGGCAAAGACTGACCTCATTTTGTTGGGAGCTGGTAACAGGAGACAAACCTGTTTACGTTCCACAGGAATTAATGTCATGATTGTGGTGAAGTCAAAGAAGAGGAATTTGGGAGGGTTTGTTCATCAGTGGTCTTTCTGGGCAACATTTCGGTGCTCCTTCTTGTCCTTCTATATGCTTTATCTCATCTATTTTTATTTTATTCAAACAGTAGAGAAGACAAAAATTTGTCTTTGTTTCTGAAATTGTTCTTCATAAATACAAGTTGCTATACTTATGCTTATGATTTTGTTACAAGAAAATTTTGTAATACTTATAAAATTCTAATTTGTGAAGACAAAAATGTTGAAGAATTAAAAATATGTCAAACTTATTCTGCTGCCTTCTCTTGAACTTACTTGTTTATTGAATAACCTGAGGTGAGATCTGGGACCTCAGAAAATTAACATAAAAGAATAGAGAGATATTGATATTCAGTTTTGTAAATGGGATTAGAGTTTCTATGAACCACATATTTTTTTTACTAGATTTTGTCATTTGTGAAACCTTTCAAAAGTACAGGTCATAGTATTTGTGGAGTGACCTATTTTTCCATACATTCTTGTCATGTATCCAGGAAAAAAATCCAGGATACAATAAAAGGACATGCACTAGCTGAGATTAAATAAAAAAGGACAGGTAATCAGTGATAACAAAAAAAAAGAGTAACTAAACAGTCAGATACTATTCTCTAAAGTCCCCCCAGCTTCTGTCCACGACCTGAAGACAGTAGTGGAAGAATTTCTTCCCGCAGTGCCTCTGTAAATGAATATTTTGATGGAGAGAGATCTCAAAGTAAGGGGATACTGCTCATTACTGGGAAGTGAATCCCTTTTTCTTTAGAATGCTTTCCTAGGGGTGACTAGTCT
This sequence comes from Geospiza fortis, assembly GCF_000277835.1. Lineage (NCBI taxonomy): Eukaryota > Metazoa > Chordata > Aves > Passeriformes > Thraupidae > Geospiza > Geospiza fortis. Next base: position 1,808,203 of record NW_005054328.1, on the reverse strand, counting down.
TGCCTATGTCCTTGGCAGCACAGTGGATGCTGTTTCTGTGTAACTTCAAACTCTGGCTGTCCTTTGATTTGCCTTTCTAGTTTACTACAATCAGCTGCTGGCAACTCCCTTATATTCAGGTGGAAAAATGTGTAGTGAGGAGCTGCATCCTTTCCTACCATCCTAATAAAACTTCTCAAATGTAAATCTCACTCTACATCCATCTCAGTTCCACCTGTGGCATCCCGATGATTTGTGATCGGTAGTCTGATTGCCCAGGAGTGCTGCATTGATTTACCAACTACATTGCAGTGCAGTGTTTGTCCAGGTTTGCTTTGTCCCATCAGTTTTAGGTCTTCCCAGGGTGTGAAAGTCCTGTGGTGTGCTGCTGTACCCACTTACCACTACTCTGTGCTGCTGCCTGGAGCACTCCATTATCCCTAAGACCTACCCCCAAAAATGCTGATGAGCAAATGCAAAATGGTAATTTTCTATATTTTTTCTCTATTTTAATGTACTTCCTGAAGAAATATAGAGAATATTTCCTTTGTGGTTTGAGCAGAGTGATTAGGCTGATCCTGTGAGTGGTGGGATATACAATGGTTATAGGTGGGAATCAGATGGAAAGCCAGCACTCTGGCTGCCCTTCACCTTTACTGTACATGGGGATGGGCTGCCCATCCCTTTCTGTTTATTGCTTCCAAAAAGAAAATATTTGTACAATATTTTGGCCTGTTAGAGATGAATGGTGCCTTCAGATGCATTTCAGCTTCTTGAGTTCAAGTCTTTCCCTCAGGCCTGAGGAAACCTAAGGTCTTTATAGTAGTCAGTGTTCACATGCAGCTACTTCCTAAAATGTAATGGTTAACTGGCTTCTATTATCAGTACAGGAAGCTGGTTAAAATCCCTTACTAATTTACTTCATTATTTCTCATCATACTTCTCTTCTGACATTACAATAATCCATGATTGTTGAAGTTTATTTAAATGTTTGAAGGTAAAGCTTTGTTATGTGTCTTTATATGTAGGTATGAAAAAATAACAAATCCCCTTGATTGAAGCTCAGATTCTATCTTGGTAGCCACCCCTTGCTCTGTGTGACACCTCCTATTTTTGTTATGAATGGTGGAAGTAAACCTTAATGCAGGTAAAGGTTTGAAACTCACACTCCTAAAAAGTGTTTGTTAATCTTGGATTAGAAAAGATTTGGGTTTCACAGTGTGTGTCAGCTGGCAGTGTAAGCCAAACTGATTGCATGAAACTGTTGTTTCTGTCTAGTTAGGTTCTTAGGCTGCCCTCCCCACTGAAACTTCTGCACTCCTGCTAAAGTATATTGGGTGCACTAAACTGCCCTTCCCACCCTTTCACTGCTTTCTTTTCTTGTTTGCATCAGGACATTTTTCTGTTTTCTTCTCTCTCCTGGTTAGATTATTTGTCTGTATCTGAAGAGCTTTTATTCCTCTTATTTGTCAGCTTATCGTAGACTAGAGAAGTTACAATTCCTACTAATATTAACAGTGCCCTTCTGCATCAAATTTTGCTCCTTCTTTGACTAGTAAACAATTCTGGGCCTTTTTATTTTTTTGTCTTATAGAGCACTACAGCAATGTATGACAAACCAGCCATATCTTTGAGCTACAGCAGAATTAATATTTTCTTCAGGTGCTCATGTTTTGCTTCAGTACTTTGTTACTCTCTGTTGATAATGATTTATTTTATTTGTTTTGCAATGTTTCACTGATTTGTCTTGGGTTTAGTTTAAAATGGTCATGTTGTTCTATTTTGTTTAATTACCAACTATGTCGCTATGGTCTGGAGACTAACTTTTTTTTTTTTTCCTATTAGTTGTTTTCTGAAGGGTAAACTGTCCTTAAAAGAGTCTTAGTTATTATGATGCCTTGGAGATTTGTTATTGGCTGCAAAGTTTTTTAGACCCCAACCTATCATAGCTGCAGCACTAATAAAACACAAGCAATGCAGAAGCACTTAGTGGATGAGCAGGAGGCCATCCTTCTGACAGATATACAGAAGAATAGTTTGAGATGCCTGAGTGTATTTTTGAGTTTCTAGAATGATTTACTTAGACCTTAGGGAGAAAGAAAATCTGCTTAATATGAAAGAGTTGGGGGAAAAACCATGACAAAATAAAGCAAGCCTCAATTTTTAGAGTTATGTATGTGGGAGGGAAGCACAAAATACTCAAAAATCTTGGCCTCCCACATTCTGTAAAGGAGGAATATTTGCCAAAAAGAGATCTAGTTTTGGTTAAAGAAATCTGAGACTTAATATGGATTCTAGGGATAATACAACAGAAGTAGCATAAAGTGCATCATCTCTGAATATGAATTGAATTGTAAATTTTCTCAGTATTCCTGAAATGCATAGTTCAAGATATTCTTTGGATTTTTCTTAGGTAGTTAAACTCTGGCTTCTGAAGTTAAACTTCTGAAATTTCTGGGGAAAAAACAACGCAAAGACTTATCTGGTTATTTCACTTTCTTTTGAAGCCTAAACTTTATTTACTTCTTAATAATGCATTACGTAAAATAACACATGAGAAATACTACTAAACACATTAATGAAAAAACCCAAATCATTACTCTGGGAAAAAGAGAAGTTGTGGAATTGTGCTGCAGACTAGGTTCTTATCAGGTTAATTTTACTGTCCTAAAATGAGTGGTCAATCATCTCCTCTCAATGACTGATGTTGATTTACTACAGAGGAAGCAAAACCAAGCAGCTCAGACTGGGTACCTAATTAATGGCTGATTTAGGGGAGACAGATCTGCTCTGAGGCACTGTTCATTTGCATTTGGAGATACTCAGAAGATGTCTGGACATGGTGCTAGGCGGCCTGCTCTAGGTCACCTTGTTTGAGCAGAATTGGATGAGATGACCTCCAGAGGTTCTTCTGAATCTGAATTGTTGTCTGATTCTGTGACATACGTTAAAAAAACAAAAACAAACAAACAAACAAAAAACCACCCCCAAAAAAACCCCCACAAACCAAACCAAGACATAAGTAGAAAGTAGTAATATGTTAATTTGTAAAGGGAAAGGTGACCTAATAAAATGAATAGTATGATGTAGTTTTTTTATGGGCAGTACTGTCTGTGACTTCTCTGCTAAGCAATCTTTGTGCTGTTATGCTTTTGATTACTATAAGTAGGGATCCTCAGGAACTGACTGAATATAGGTCTGCTTAAATTAGTCAGGTAGTGAAAAAGAAAGAAACTAACATGGTTGTCAGTGGTGATTGACGCTTACCCTTGACTCAATAAGTACCTTGTTCTGTTGAGATTTTCATACCCTGAAAGGCAGTAGTTTAGAGGATGAGGAGTGGTTAAGGTACTTGCTTTATTTCCATTTCCTTTTTTAGGAAGAGATGCCTTATGAGGAAGTCTCCTGTAGTGTTCTTACTATTGTTAAGTTCAGTTTCCTCTGTATCCCTTCTCTTGATTTCTGTATTGTGCACTAAAACATTTCCCTGTTGCCTGTAGATTCCCCATCTCATTTCCTATCACTGTTCCTCTAAAAATTGAATTCTAATTATAAGGACTAAGGGGTGTCAGGTAGTTTCTTCCAGCTTAGAGGGGTTTTCATCTACGTAATTTGTGTTAGTAGAAAGATATCGGACACCAGACTGCACTGAGATTATCAGACATTCATTGCAGATTTTGGTTCAGATTTCCTAAGCAGTTGCATAGGCTCTACATACAAAAGAAAGGGCTTTAGATTTGTTGGTTTGCTCCTTGGCATGATGAACATGTGGTTTAAGTAAGTCACATATGATGGGTGGTGTTCCAGCACAGTGCTTTGTAGTCAGAATGAAGGTGGCAGATTTTATACTCAGCCCAAACATGTTATAGTTCAAACTTTTTGTGCAATTCCAACTGATGACTTACTGGTAATAACAGGAGTAGCATTTGGGGATTTTTTCACAGAGGATGTTTTCAAACAGATATGATTTAAAAATAGAAATCCTTCTGCTGTTTCCAGAATCAAACCAACACAGAAGTATTTTTATAGTTTTTGTGCCAAAATATACAGAAAGTTTGTATGCTAGTATGGGCAAAACTGACTCTGAAGCATAGAACCTTCTTTCCCCCCAGATTTCCTATTTCCACCTGCACTTGTGACTATTAATATTTTGTTATCTATATTATCCTGCCCTTTCAACAGTCAAAAAAAAGCAAAATTAATCTCTCCTAACATTCCCCAGTAAACACTGTGCTTAGGGAGCTGTTCTAAACAGCACTGCTTAAAAACAAGTCCTTTTTAAGCACTTTTATCTATCACTGGCAAGCAATGTCTTTTCATGAGCAAGTTACTGGAACACCAATTTAACTCAGCCCTCTTCATTATTGTTCACCACATTTTAAATAAAGGAAAGAAGAAAGATTCTTCTTCCCCACATCTGTGAAAGTAAAACCAGAAAATGTAAATTACGTCAAATAAGGTTATTTTGCATATATCCTCTATTTCTTTACATTGAAAATGTAAAGAAATATTTGATGTTTGATCAAATGTTTGATACTTCATGGAGATTAAAATCTTGAATCTCAAAACTGCTTCTGATCCCTTGCAGAAATATTCCTCAAGCACAGATTTGTGCCTGAATCTAAACACCTTATCCCTTCCCTCTTCTCCTGCTCAGTTGCAAACAAATCATTTGTACCAATGCTGTGACTATCTCTGAGAGGTGTTTGTGTACCTGAGAGGGTTTGGTCATGGGACTGGAAACAACTCTACGGGAAAAAGTTAGTTGGACTGTTATTTACATCTGGAATACATCTATGGTTTATCTCTGGGGCATCTTGTCCTGAGGCTTTCAGGGAAACAAAACTGGGAAAGATCACTTCTTCCTAGCCTAGCTGTTCCTAGATAGAGGACTCCGGGCAGGTACCTATTTTTAAATGATTGGGATGCTTATATATGTTTTAGCCACTTCTTTCTCCACCGCAGTCCAGGTCCTCCAGATCCACAGATAAGGTAATAATGAGTTTAGGCTCCTGTCAGTAAAATCTGGAGAAGCACTAATGAATGAGGGCTGGCTTACAATGTCTTAATTGCAGTAGGATGTGACCAGTCTGAGCTTGGAGTGAACCGTGTGCATGACACTGAATGGATGACAGAAGCCAGCGTTTTATAGGAAACACAGCTGCAATCTGGGGATGTGCAGTGGAAGAATCCTCCCCCTAGCTCACAGAAGACCAAACAAGGAAGCAAGGGATGGTGCAGAATTGGGTGAAAAGACCAGAACTCCCTCTCGCCGTCCTGTCCCACGGCCCGCGATGAGTTAACCCTGCCGCTGGTAGGTGGCACTGTGCTCTTGGGGATGGCAGGGCAGAGCTGCACATCCATCAGTGCTTGGCGCTGCGGACAAGGACACAGCCACCCTTCTTGGGGAGCTGGCCTTAGGTGTCACAGCTTTGATAATAAATTCAGATGATCTGTTTTGTTTGGAGAAAATACTCTTTGCTCCTAGTTTACGTGTTTACTGTATAAGGTTAGTTTACACATACTGCTGTGTTTCACCTCAGAATTCTTCATTTCACTTGAAAATTATTAATTTGTATGGGTGGGGGGAAGTAGTAAAGAGATTTCCTCTACAAGGTTGTTAATAACCACAGGAACTTATTTAGAATTGGACAAATTGAGAGAGGTTGAAGGCCACTGACTAACCTTCATGATCTAGGAGCTCAAATCAGCTGAGATCAAACTGGAAATAGATTGCAAAGGTTGGGATTGCTTGAAACAGGAAGTATAATTTACTCTTGGATTTATACATCACTGTGGCAAATTATCCATGTTTGATTTATGTAATCTTTCTGAAAGATGTGCTTTAATTTGCTGCAACTTGCTGTTTTGCATGAAGAAAATTCCACAATCTTTCCTGTGTAGGAGGTTCTATTAGCTTATGAAAATAGTTTATTCTGGCCTTAAAAGCAAATAGTCCCCTTTCAGCTCGTTTTTATCTTAGTTTTTGGGCAAGTTGCATGCCACTTCTGGGGTGTGGCAGTGAAGCTAATAAGATGATTTACTCCATTTCCAGAGGTCTGATTTGACACTTTCCTACAGACTGGTGCTTCCTACTGTCTCCATTTGACCCAGCTGCAGTGAGACCCAGGTTCTGAGGCTTTGGATTCAGAAGTGTCCAAATGTGATTCTAAAGTGATCACTATTTTTTTGGTCCTTTTTTGAGACAGGGTTGTGGCTAAGTCCAATGGGTCATCTGATGTTCTTGATGTGGCTGTGTATCTAACTGCCCCATATGTGATCTGCGCCTCACTTCATTTGAAGACACCTTATGGGATGCCAATATTTTTCTTTGTACAATGGAAAAATAAATATAAAATAACTGAAATAGACATGTCTTTTAATATGTTGCTTTCATTAAGATTGCAACTTCTAAAAAAGAAAAAAAATGTTTCTTGAAGACAATATATAGATCAAGACAGCATATGAAGAATTGAAATGAAAGGCACCCTGGTTTTATTTCACTGATAAAGCATGCAAAACTAATACAGAAAATACTATAACATTCCAAGTGTTGCTGGAGGTTTGTGACTGTGGTGGGGATCTTTTTGGCAGGATTATAAAATAGACAACTAAACTGAATCTATGAACTAAATGCAGAAATATGTTTCTCTCTTTGGTTATAAAAAAGCAGGTGCTGAGATGAAAACATAGCAGACCTAACAGCTAAAAAGCAGCATCAGCTTTTATAAGGTGACAATAATATCTGGAAAACTAAAAAAATCAATACCTATCTCTCCCAAAATACAGACTTGAGGGGATGCAGCCAAGATCTTATTAATCAAAACATGATTCAACACCCTCCCTTCCAACAAACTGTAAGGAAGCACAAGTTATACTGTAAAGCCAAAACAAAGCTAAAAGCAGTAGCATAGTCTAAAATAATAGAGATCTATGGAAGTGAGCAATAAGTATGAAAGCAGGTTATCACAAAACTGTGGTGCATTACCTTTCAAGCAAATGAAAAAATAATTTGTTAGAAACTAAACTATTGATTCCTTACTTAAATGCATTTTAAGGAGGAGCTTAATGAAGAACTCACAGTGGTTGCTCACACTGAATTATACACATACTAGAGCTCTTCAGGACATGCAGTTAGAAACTCTAAGTCTATTCACATCGATTTTTTTCCAGTATATTGGTCCAGTGAAGGCTGATGTAAAATATTTCAAAAGGACAAAGGTACTAGGCTGTATCTCTGAATGCCTTTATGACTAAGAGAATGAGATATACTTGTACATCAAAGTGATGGATGGCTGAGATAAAAATTACATAGTAATACTATTGTATGTGTTCCAGAAAAATCTTATTTACAGGCATACATTTTAAGGTCAAGAGAAACCAGTAAGGTCAGAAGAAGACATCTGTTTTGATCTTCTCTATAAAAACCTTAAATTTTCTGCCAGTAATTTCTGCCTCAAGCCTGGAATTTCTCTAGAACAGCTCATATCATAAAATTTTTTCTTTCATTTTCTAGCAATGCAAGTACAAAGAGATATGATTGTGTGAACAGTGACAGACCCTCATCTGTATTTGTGATTAGCATTATCTTTGAAAATGGCAACAAGTCCTGCTGCTGCTCTTCTTCTCTCTCTAGTGCCACATTTTGTTCCCCGTTTTTTGCATTGCTCTGGCCTTTGGTGGTTTGATTGAAATAATACTGAGATATTTGGCTTCCATTACAAATTTTCTTAGAATTATTTACTTTGGACTCCATTATCTTGGTGGTTTCACTAAGAGAGAACATAATTATCAGAAATTATAAGAAAGTTGCTCTTTAGATGGAGTTGGAGGATATCACTAAGACTTTGGATTATGCTCTTTATTGACATTAGGACCTAACATAGGATGCCAAACTAAAAAGTCGCTTTCATGGTTTTGTTTTTCCTTTTATTTCTCACCCTCCACAGCCTGTCTATTTATAATTGGTTTTTCCATAATTCAGTAGGGGAAAAACTTAGATGAGAACCATTTTCAAACTGCACAAAGTTTAAAACTTTACACTTCCAGTATTTCTGATTAATTGCACCCTTTCCCATATGATCTTTATATATTCTCTGACTCACATGCAAAACCTAATCTATTCTATTTTACCTATTTTTTTTCCCTGAAGTTCCCCTGGTGTTAGAAACTCCCCATGGTGCATGGTGGGGAGTGAGTTTGCAAGTGTACAAGAATAAGCAGACTCGCACCAGCAGGTCACTGTTGAAACTCACCCACAAGGGCTGGCAGCAGAGAATGCCTCCTAAGAAGTTGTATTGTTTTCCACTCAGTGAATGTGCCAGGAACTAATGGGAGAGAAATGTTGAGAATAGCTTGTTTTTTTCTGAGACCTATAAGCCAAGTTAATTGTTTTGTTTGCCTGATTTATTATACTTGAATGAATAAAGTGCTGTTAGAACTGCACTTTGAGCAAGAATTTAAAGCCAGAATAGTCAAAAAGTTATACATCTGGTTGGAGCACCTCAATTTTATGAGGGAACTAAGTTAGAGATTAATTTTAGAATGTGGATATCTGTATTTCACTGCAGTTCAAAGTGGAAGCATATACCAGCAAACTTTATGCCAATATATTATTCGTCTCTAAAATAATCTTCCAAATAACTGTTTTTGAAAACCAGAAGTTTTCCCATTTTTTATACATTCTAAGTATTCTGTCCAAGTCAAGTATTGAAATGCAAATGGAAATTAGTGATTATTACTTGGTCTCCAAAACAAAATATATTTGACATGATGGAAGTCTTTGGGGCTTTCATAAATGTGTCATCAATGTCTTAATATCAGTTACTTGACATAATACCTAATATTTACTTCATTTTCTCTTTATGAGCAACTTGGGAATGAAAGTATTTTTTCATTGTTCCTTGCTTGTTTAGATAATGACACAGATCAAGCAGAAGTCATTCCAGAGACAGGGTTGGAGCACCAGGCTACAGCTCATCCCACAGCTGCTTCCTGTAAGGGCTTGTACTCACCCTCCGGTATCTCATATCCTTGTGGCCAGTTATGCTCCTGCATGTTGAAATTGCCACAGTGTGATACCATTTCACTCCCCATCCTACTCCTTGCACAGAGACCCAGCATCACTGCAGGGTACTGTTATGACCTGCTTGAATATTTTTTTGCTGTGCAAGGTTGGTGTGTCCTCACATATAAATATCAACAAGCAAATTTTTTAGCATCATTTTACTTGTTTTCTTTCCTGGCTTTCTTCCCTGCCTCTTCATCTTGCCCTAGATCAGTACCTCAGATCATCACTAGAGAAAAAGCCTTCCAAAGGAGGGTCTTTCTGCATTTAACTCTGAAGTACTGCTCAGATGAGAACAGAGTTGTTGGGATAGGGAATTTTCCTTGCCAGAGACATTTACAGAGGCTGTTCTGCCATGAGATGGTAGAACCTTGTTCTAGAATCTGAGATCTGCAACATCTTTGAGTCTTGATATCATGACAGTTTGTGGGCTGAAAGCTGTCCAATGTTACTGCTGGTCTGTTGATTAAAAGACTTGTGGCTTAGAATTAGGAATTAGATCCAGAAGCAAGTGTGGGTACATCAGAATGCATACAGCCCTGGAGCAATGTGTTCTGAATACTCCCGTCAAACCAATTGTGATTTGTGTGGCTTTCCTTTTCTTCAGTGAGAGACAGTGTAGGAATAACTGCAGGAAGCTCTTGGTCTGGGAGAAGAAGGTTGTCTTTGGAATAAATATCACAGTGAAAACTTTCCACCCTAAGCCTTCATTAATTTCTCCATCTCATCTTAGTATATTTAAACTCTGTAAGAAATCATGCTGCAAAAAGTTCTTCCCACGTGTAATTTTTCCTCAAGTGAAGTGCATACCTTTCAAATTATAAACTTCCTACTTGTCCTAGGAAAATTCTCACTGTATAAATAATTGAACTCATCTGCAGTGAACACAAGTATTCTTTCTCTAGCAGTCTAAAATATATTCCTAAATACACATCTTGTACTTAGTGCTTTAAATAGTAATTACTCCTGTGAAGTCACTGGAAGCCCTTAAAAGGATTTGACAGTTTCCCCACAATCTTTCAGGGAATGTAGTAGCTGGGCTGTGCAGTGCAACATCCACTGATAATTCAGCAGCTGAGGAACTCAGCAAAGCCTGCTCCAAACTTCTCAGCTGTTGACAGGCTTGACTTGCTGAGAACACTGGTTAAATATAGCACAAGCGAGCTGAGCTCAACAAAGTCATTGCTGTAACACTGTGTGAAGAGACCAGAAGAGGGGAAATACAATCTGAGAACTAAACTGCCAAAGCCTAACACCACCTAGCAACAGTTGAAAAAACTTTTAAACAAAAGTCTGGGTGAGACACAGACAGAGTATACCTCCTACTTCTCCTGCCTGGGATTTCTGCGAGAAGCAGCTCCGGTCTTCTGCTCTCTACCTTGTTTCCTTCATTACTTCAACTGCTGATAGACCCAGAAAAGTGGGAAAAGTTTCTGTCTTTGTGATCTCCTGAGCTGGATCATTCTACTCCTGTGGTAGTGCAGTGGGACAGGCTACTGTGATCTTGCAGTGTAAAGGATATATTCCTAGGTCCGTGTTGCTGAAAGGTAAGACTGAGTTAACCACTCCGTCTTTTTTTTTACAATAACCTTTATTTTCTAGTGTCTTCTTTTACAAAAAAATTCTTTTCTAATGTTTATTGTCTCTTTCCTTCTTTGAAAAATCTTCTGAATGATTTGAAAATGTCAATATATGAAAGCTGGGATAAAACTTTTAGAGGTTTTTTTTTATGTTTTCATTATAGAAAAGCATTGCTTAAATAATTTTTGCAGTTCTGAGAACAAACATAATGAACTAGCCAGCAGTAATATGAAAAAATGTGCATAGACAGAAGATAAATCAACATTTAATAATAGAATACATATCATCTCTGACCAGTGATAGTCCAGCAGCTATTAAAAACAGTGACAACCTGTGTGATAAATAAAAGGAAGCAGCCTTTCAGTAACAGAATTAACCAAATAGTTCGTGACCCAGCGCATTTGTACTTTCTGTTTCCTTACTAACTTTTAGGACACACCTGGTGCCTTTCATACTATCTTAGTGACAACCACTCTTGGTTCTTGTGCTTATTTACATAGAATGAATATTAATCTCTGCTGCTTTGATTAGCAGCATAATGCAACCGTCCTAAGGACTGACCTTATGTTCATTGTACCTAAGTGTGCTTGAGCTGGGTCATTGTTAGTAAAGTGTATGTTTCTATCAGCAAAATAAATGAGAAACCAGTTCTCAGATGATTTTTTTTACCCTGGCAGCAGGATGGAAGCCTGTTTGTTGTTGGAAATGCACATCCCATGGCCCCATAGTGGTCATGTAATTTAGGGGAGGAATTGCTTAGTGTGATTTACTTTGTCTTAACTGACAAAAGCTGTTTGATCCATTGGAGAATGAATTCCACTCCTCCCTGCCACCTCTTTTAAAGCTGTTTTCTGCAAACAAAAAAATCTAGTGCGCATGAATTTTTAAGAGATTGATTGCAAGTTCATATGCAATATGAATTCAGTTATGAAGGCAGAGATTTAAAGAATGCGCTTACCCTGTGCTAAAACCCTGTTCACAGATTTATGTAGAATTGTCTCAGATGAAAAATATTTGTCCTAAAGAAGGAATGAACTAAGTGAGTCTGTGCTGTCTGTGGTGTTTGACACTTAGTCTGTGGACGCTGGGACTGCCTCAGGGAGATGAGAATGTCTTGCTTTAACTTAATAATTCTAGTTGCATCCCTGCATACTACATAAATGACATCAATACCACATCTTAGCAGTGGATGGATTGGATGGAATTAAAATACTCTGAAGCAACTTGTACTTGGTGACTGAGAATGTAACTGCCTGTGCAATGATAAAATAAGTTAAGTATTAGGATGGAAGAAAATTCTTAAAAGAAAAAAGTAACACAGTGTACATTTTTTTCATAGCAAGGGGCACACTAAAGCACTAAACGCTTTTTGGCAGCTATCATTTAATGTGATAATCATTATTGTGGAATTACTAAAGCACTATGGTATCCCAAACTAAGTCTCAAAAGGAAACTTTGGAATTACTTTTTAATAAGGACATATCCCGAGAAAGTTATTTTTTTCATAAGAAGGCTACACAGTGAGAAATAAATCTGAGACAATATGATTTGTACAGTCTTTGTCATCTTGACATTAGAGTGAAAATTACTGCCTCTTCTCTTTAATGAAATATCTGTCAAATTAAACTGTGGAGAAATGACAAATTTGGCCTTCTGAAAATGTAGGGATGGCAAAATCTGGGAAAATGCTATGGTAATATTGACTCCCTTTTTGGTTTAGTAGTTGCTCAGTGTAATGTGTGGTTATGCAACTTCCCTTTTTTCACACAATTTAATTTTAGCCAAGTTTTTTAAATCAAAAGGCAAATTATTAGCTTGATAACTGTCAAATGAAGTGACATTTGAACAATCTAATAGCAACTTCAAACTCTAACACGTGGAGTTGTGGTTTTACATACATCTGTCTTCCTTTCCACTTCAAAATGGAGGAGGAGGCTAAAATTACTCTTTTCAACAGGTGTCCACAAAGAGGCTCTGGGATTTTCCAATCAAATCTGTGGAATATATAATGTGGCTATTCAACAGATGGTTTCATATTTGAAAGACAGCCAATTCTTCTAATGGCTACAGTGAAACCAAGGTTGATTTTATATCAAATCAAAAAGTAATTTATATTTTGGTGATACACATAGTGATTTTTGTGGAACACAAGTAGACATAGCATACCCATTTATTTTCTCCCTCATGCATCCTTTTGATTTTGTTTATATTTACATAACTGTGGAATGGATGATGCCTTTCATGGTGCTAAAGACTCCTTCCAATCTGAATCCACTTCCAGAGTATGTTGGTGACTTTTTTGATTTTATGATAATGTTTTCATAGTTATGGTTATTATGTATTATTATTATTTCATTATTACATTAATTTTGTTATAATTTTAGCTGATCTAGTCCCAGCTAGAGTCACCATCTTGACTGAGTGTTTTAATCACCTCAGTCTTTCAGTCTCTCTGTAGAGGATCTGATTGTTTTTAACACCAAATTCAAAGACTTGAAATTCATCTCCAAAGCTCAGCACTGTTCTGTCCCTTCTTACGTATGCCTTGATTTTCCTGAGCTCCTCCTGCTCATATGTGGTAGATGATTGACCTCTGGCTCTGGTGTTTACTGGTACATCCTTTTTGCTACTGGTTTTAGTGAGCTTGATGACACCTCACAACATCCGAGTTTTCTGTAGTGCCTCTCACTGTTACACCTGACACAAATGGAAAGACTAAACATTCATATTAATGGAATTGTGTCAGCCAAAGTAGGATTCCTGAAAAAGGGGGATGTGCTTCCTGGAAGCAGCCTGTGGACTAAGCATTAGAATATTAGGAAATCTCTGTTTTGCTGGTATGCCCTGTTGCTCCTCTGGGTTACAATTTCACCACTAAAGCCATTTCCATAATAAAAGCTTCCTATTGATAGAGGTGTATCAGTGAAACTCCTCCTGATACAGGATCTTTCTGCTGGCAGACATTCCACACATATTTAATTTAAGGCTTTTGGTAATCTTATCTAACTCAGTTCACGTACCTCCAGGCAGAAATTAAGAATGTGCCTCAGAGCTGTGCCAGTCAAAGGTCAGGTTTATGCCACTGAATTCAGACTGAGATTTCCTTTGAATTTAATAAGATCAAGTTTTAGTATTCAGGAATTAACAGATACATTTCCAGCCCCCTCAAGAGCATTTAACAAAAGAGATAATCTCTATTTCTGTCCAAATATTTTTTTCGAAGAGACATTTTACTTTTCTTCCAATTTCCTGTTTCTTCCTTTCTCAAGGTCTGTTGTTGCAGGTTGCCCTGTTATTTAAATGTATAAACTGAATTTTGGTCAGGGGTTTTGTCCTTCTACATATCTAAAATGACAATTGGAAAAATAAAGTGAATATTTGTGAAGAAGCCAGATAAAACAACATTAAAAATGAGAAGGAACTCCATCTATTCATACTTCCTATTTCACCAAAATATTTAGCCTATAAAACCTAGGATAAGAGTTGAAAACTAGAAAGATAAAATAAGGATTCTTATTTCTTATTCTCTATTGTATAGAGATGTTTAAATACTTCTTTAGAAGAAGCTCAAATGTCTAAACTTTTCAGCTTGTGGTAGTTTTCATTTTTAACCTTTTCTGTTTTCCTTTCTCTTATTGTTTTCTACTGAAAGCTGTTTCCTAATTTTATACAGAATAGTGATAATTATTTGGGGACGACAGGCTTTTCTTCATTTTGGAGCATTCTGGATAACAGAGAAAACAATCAATTCATAAAATATTAATATTTTTTTAACCTCTCTTTTCCTACTTAGTAGCCAGTATTTGTACCAAGCTAGTGACACTAGAACTTGTAACATGGTCCTGCAGTTATGCTTTGAGGTGAAGGCAGAAACAATTGTGCCAGTGTTCTGTTCACAAGAGACAGTGGGAGTCTCTGGTCATGTTGAAAATGTGTGATGCCTCATGTATTTGTGAAAATCCTGCATTTCATGACACTTGATTAGATTTTCCCTTTTATTTTGGGTCTTTGCACCTACTCTTCCTGCTTCTGCAGGTATTATCTGTACTTTCTATATTACTTTATATTCTCAGCATCATAATAAAATAAGTCCTCATATAAGTGCAAATAGAAAATCTTCCTAGGTTGGGACAGCTCCGTCTTGTTGTTTTGTTGTTTTTGTTTTTGTTTTTGTTTTTGTTTTTTTTTTTTGTTTTGTTTTTTTTTTTTAATTCAAGATGGCTTGGCCCTGTGATTCTCATTCTGCTTTGTCTGGACTATCTCTCTAAACGTTTTCTACAAGTAAAGCATGCAAATTGTAGCTGTAAGGTGATCTGTAACATTACATAGATTGTGGCATCCTTCACAATATTTTACACTCAGAGATACAGAGAAAATACAATCAAAAGCTAAATTAAACTTTCATCAGAAATGGGAGTGTATGTGGTCATGTGTGCATGACTTTTGTGAGGAAGGAAGTGCTTTTTGGCACAACAGAATGCTTTGCTGAAGGAGTGGGACAAACACATCCAGAGCACAGGGAAATAGGCTGGAGCTTGTACTTTTTCCCTTAAATGGACAACCCTGGTTGCTGTGTGCTGACAGAGGCAAAGGGGGGTGTGAATCTGAAAGATTGCTGCACTTTGTCCAAGTGAGTTTCATGTCAAAGCTGATAAAATGACAATTAAAATCCTAATTATCTAAGATGTGGCCAAAGTCATTCAGGTATAAACTGGTGGGGTTTCAAAATGAGCAGAAACCTCGATGAATTTGCACTAAACTTGTCCAGTTTGATTCACACACTTTTAGAGCTCTGTAATACAGTAATGGTTACTTTCTTCACTTTTCCTTTTTGGAGAAATGGTGACAAAGAGTGCAATGTTTTGTGATCTATGCTATTCAAAAATCTGTTCCAGCGCATATGTAAAAGTGTATTTTGGAATCTAAATCCATTTTCTTCCTGAAATCCTCTAAATCCAGTATTTAGAGGCTTGTGTGTTTGTGGGAGGGAGGTATCTAACTGACTAGTGTGTTATGGTTGTCGACAGCAAGAGCTACAGCTTCACTAACAAACTTTGAAAAACCCCAACTGATAAAAAATTGATTTTATTGCAGTAACAGAATACGGGTTTTTTTAGAAACTGAGTTGAAGGCTGTTCCTATTATTAAAAAAAAAGTAATTGAAAATGAAAGCTCATGTGTCCTTGGTAGAAGAATTCTCACTAGAGTTTATCAGCCTGCTTGTGTTTTTCAGAAAATATAAAGGAAATGAATGCAACAGAAAGCAGAGACTGCTTGCATCAGTGTAATCGAATTGCTGCCAACTTGCCTTGTTTATCTAAGAGATCTCTGTGAAAATAAGGTCTTTCCCACACAGGCATGAGTCATAGGATGTAATGCAGCTAAGCAGACTTGCTTCAGCTTTCTAATGCACACAAATCTAAACTAACCTGTTTTAGTGCCTGCTCCTGCAACTAAATGAAATCTAACTTGACAACAGGAAGGGAGAAGTAATGGTGAGTTCATGGTGCTATTTCAGTGCAATAACCTGAATGCTAAGGAAACGATGCAATTTCCATTTATTGGGAAAACTGCAGTTACTGTGACAACAAATATACACTGAAAAACACATACACAGTTTATCCTCAAGTTCAAATTGGTGAACACAGTAGAAAGGGTATTCGTAAAATCTCACACTATCTAGTTATGTGTCCCAAAGAACATTCTTACTTTTAAAATATATAATCCAGATTGTTCAAAAAGTAACCCTTTAAAAGCCACAAGCCAGGGCATAAACAAAAGGGTGGGAGAGAACACGTGGTTAATGATGACTTGTTTAGTGTTGGCCTGGCTAAAAAATAATTAAGCATATATTTCTCATGCTGAAGTTACTCTATTCCGGTGTCTGTCATTCATACTTATCCTGAAAATCTCACTTCTCTCACCATCTGTAATTACAAAGCCTCTTGGATCTAAGGTAAAGGCTACAGTAGTTCTTCTATAATGTGTTATTTCTCCTTTTATTTTTCAACAAGGACTTCTGTAATGAAAAGAAGCATACATTTTATTCCAGTAGATAAGGATTTCAGTTCCTCAGTCTGATAAAATTCTTTAGTGAAAATGATACATTCCAGCTCTTGACTCTGGGCAGGAGATGGCAGGAAGGGAATGATGCCATGCTGGATGTCCTGAGGCATGTCAAACACAGCGCAGAACAAGATGTCCCTGTGCACAGAGGGACACACATGGCAGCAGAGCTCAGTGTGGGAACCACTGCTGCTTCAGTGGCACGAGACAGAGGCTGGAATCCCAGGCATAAAAGGCATCAGAGTGCAAACAGAAAAAGGCAGGGTCACAGTAGCATATCCTCTGCCACTTATTTACAGAACCATAACTCGGGTGGGAGGAGCTGGCAGAAGTCATCCAGTCTCCCTCAAAGTGGAACCATCTCCAGACTCTGATCAGGTTGCTCAGGGCTTTGATAATTTTCATATATCTTGAGTATTTTTAATTTATAAATATTCTAAGGTCTCTCACCTTTGTGATCTTTGGATCAGAAACTTTTGGACATGGCTATGGAATATTTTGCAAGAAATGACAATCAGTATATCAAAATGCATAATACACTGAATAAAAGATGGCTTGATAGTAACAAATCACAGGTCCTTGGCACTTTCAAAATTGCAAAAAGCCCACTTGTAGTGGGTTTTGTTTGTTCGTTTGTTTGGGGTTTTTTGTTTGATTTTGTTGTGTTTGATGTCTTATGTCCTAAAATAGGAATAACAAGGACAAAAAATCTTGTATGTAATATTTTATCTTAGTTTACTCCAGCTTTCAGAGTGCACACCCTCTTCCTTTCCTCCTGCCTGCTACAGTCTGTTTGAAAGCCAAACATTTAGATTTAGGCACAGCTGAGGTGCCATCTTTCTTCAAAAACAATTCTGAAAAATGTTAAGTATATTCTATCCAGGTAGTCCAGTAAGCTGCAAGGTTAGCATTGAGAATGTAAGTAATAAAAAAGTGTATAAGAAAGGATAACAGAGATGCTGCTCTTGAGGAAGGAAAGTCTGGAGACTGTTTCCACTACTGAGTTTCCCTTTTTCACTGAACATCTCTTTCCAATTCTATCCTAATCAGGAGCAGAGCATGATGCACATATGGCAAACAGGATTCCTAGATGGAGTTCTGGTTAGCCTGACTAGCTTAGGCTAGTTTTAAAAAGCCAAACTTGTGGAAGCATCTAAATTGACCTGTTAGCGATGATTGTAGCATGAAACAAGGACAAAGCAGAAGGCTTGTGACACTCAAAGGGATGTGGCAGTCAGTCTTTCCATATAGGATTTCTTATAAGAATAACCACTGAAGAGAGGTGGTCTTCTCTGTAGATAAATAATGTTTCTAAAACTGGAACTTTAACTAGAATGTTGTCATCATCTGTACATATGGAGGGAATTCTTGTAGTTGGTGGTGTACAGAGGTCTCAGAAGCCATTGTACTTGTCTGGAGCAAACGCAGCATTGGTTGCAGAGAGGAACTGGAGGAGCTGGTACACACACACTGGTCATATAAACCCTTGCAGCCTTTTTAATAAAAAAAGCTGCCATAAGCTCCAATGGGGTTAATTTAGTGAGAAATGTAATGAGATTTAGGAAGAAGAGCTCATGCTTTGAAAGGCACCAGAACAGGCTAGGACAGACAGTGCTTTAGCAGGAGGCCAGGAAGTTGAGTGTTTTAAAGCTAAACTCTAAACCTCTTAATCAAGAATTTCCAGGTAAACATCTTCAACTACCCTGCCTTGAATCCGTATGGGAAGAGGTTTCAAAAGTAGCTAGTGAGTTGGAGAAAAAAAAATACCTAAATTGATTTTTCTTTGATTTTAGAGAACATATTCTAAAACCTCAAATTATTTTAGAACAGCTTTTTACTAGAACCATGGATGGGGTGCAATATAAGTACCTTTGGTACAGAATCCCATCCGTTTGCAAATGAAAATTTACAGAACTTACACAAGAGGATTGTACTGCTCTGGTACTTGGGGGCCCAGGAGGAGCTGTTCAGAGCCCTCCCTGTGACAGTGGCACAGCTGCCTCATTCCAAGAAAACAAACTCCCTGCAGTGCTACAAGTTTCCAGCCCCTGTTCCATATCACTATCAGCCACACAACCTTTATCGCTACAGGTCCATGAGAACTAATGGAGTGCTAGAGAAATATGTAGAGAGCTGTAGACAGTGTTATGAGTTTCTCATCCTAGCACAAAAGAAGCCTAGGAAAATAAACAGAAATAAACTGAATAATCTACAGAAGTGTTCAGTGAATACGCTCATCTTAACACAGCAGTTTGTAACAGCTTGTTAAGGAGTTGGTAGAATGGCAACAATTCTACAATGGCTGTTGGTGTCAGCTCCAAAAATCCCTCCAGGACAGCAGTGAGTGTCTAGAAATAAGGCAAGCATAATTGCACGCAAGGAGGGTTAGTTTACTTACCACCAGCACTAGTTGTGTAAACAAAGTCTAAATAACACTGCAAGAGGGTGCTTGAACTGCAAGGCTGTAAGAGTGGCAGCGCATCTCATAGATTCCTTATTCACCAGAAACACTTTGCTAAATTCAGGTTCCCTCTCCAAAATATTCATGTCATGTTTGAATTTTGTTGCTTAAAATAATGCTACCTTAAAATGTGAGGTGATAGTTGTCGTACCAGGGAGGAGAAATGCTGCTTAAATTGACTTTCACATCAGTGACTCCCTGTGTGACTCTCAGCAAGTTACTTTTCCACTTTTAATAACAACCTGGAATGTTACAAGAATAAACACAGTAGTGACTTTGACACTCTGAGATGTTGCAGTGTTGAACATCATGTCAACAGCTTTGAATAAGAAGACTTAAATAGCCCTCTTTAGAAATCAGATTCTGCAGGGAGAAGAAGGAATAGAAGTTGAATTAGTCTGCGTGACAAGAATATGTATTTTTAGAGGAGCTCCCCAGAGGGAAGCTTAGCTGTGCCCTTAGTTGTAAGTCACACAAACCAGCCATGCTGGTAAAGCACAGCAAAGAAAGGAAGGAGGAGGACCAGCGATGTGACCAGGACAGGAACAAAACCATACCAGAATAGAAACCAAACTAATGTCAATACTAAGATGTTTCAGGAAAATCAAAACCATTCCCTCAGGTTCAGTTGTACCATGAGTAATTCACAGGGCAAAGGGGGTGCTGTCAGTTTGTGAGCTTGTTGTTATTTTGGGAGTGCTCAGGACAAGCTCTCTAGTACAAGGAGGAGACCACTGGGAAAAAAAATAATCCTGAAGGAAAAAGAACCTTTGAGAGGAGGGGTGAGCCGAATGTGACTGCCCAAATAAGCTGGTGTTTAGAAGCTCTGGAGCCGCTATGGGGCTGTGGGGAGGGACGAAGGGGGAGCACCTGGAAAACAGAAGTGCCTTGTGGCACTGCCTGTCTCCTGCAAGCTCCTGCAGTGTCTCCAGTCATGCCTGCTTTGTTAAAGCAATGGTGGCAGCTCAATTGACTCTTGCCAACTGGGATTTTTGATGAGGACTTACCAAGGAATTAAGCTGCCATAACATGGCACTCAGCTTTAATTAAAACCAGAGAAAATTAGAAGAAAATGCAGTTCTGATGTCTTCAAGGAAGTTGAAGTCCCTGATCTCTAGATGATCTGATGCCATGATGCTTTAAAATGTCCTGAAAAACAACTATGGAAGATTTTCTCGAGATTTTGAATCTGTGTGGTTGGTGATGCTAGTGGACAGAGGGGATGGTGAGTCTGGGAGCAGGGCAGAGTCTCACCCTTACAGATGTGCTGCTGCTCAGGAGAGGCCATGGCTGCTGGGACATGGCCAAGGGCAGCGTGGGCCTGCCACACTGTGCCCTGCCATGGTGACAGCAGTGACAACTGCACAGGTGACCTCAATACTAGCCCAGACCAAAGCAGGAGGTCTGGAAATAATTTCTTAGTTCAGTTGTGAGCCTCTCAGATTGAGGAGAGAATGGGGTAATGAATGACCCTTCCTTGGATTTCATAGGGAGATTTAGGCTCCCTTTCAAAAGAAGCTCAGCTCTTTATTGTGAGGGCTCCCCTGAAAAAAAGGTGTGAAATGTGCAAGTCCAAGCAGCCCCCCACATCCTGGGTTTACCAGCACAGAAAAATTATCTGCATGTCCTGCTCTGCTGGGAGGGGAGTGAAAGCTGTAGTCCCCTTTTGGGGAATGACACAGGGAGGGGTCGCAGGAAGATAAGGAAAAGTCACCTACCAAAAGAATGAAAAAATCAGTCTTCTGGGGCAGTTATATTCAGATGCAAGAAAGAGGTGTGGAAAGGAAAGAAAACAGTAGTTTCTTTTAAATGATCCTAGTTAATTTCACTTAAAATCAGTGACCCACAGTGATGACATTTAGAATGCTCAGAAGAAGGAAAGGGAGTTGCATATGTACCATGTACTGAAATGTAGCAGCATTTCTGCAAATGCTTTGTCATTGTGGAGGGTGGAGCTTCTCCCCATGTGTACAGAGGTTACAGCCATTCTCTTACGAAAAACTCACTCCATACTATGGCAGAATATGAGTTCAAAAGGTTTGTTTTAAGTCTCACAGCAAATTGTAGCACATCAGGGGGCTTTTTTGGTTAGTTGGTTGGTTGGTGTTTTCTTGCTGTTGCTGTTGTTGGGTTGTTTGATTTTTTTTAATTTAGGGTTATGGGATTGGTGGGTTTTTTTGTGGAATTGTTTTTTCTTCTTTTCATAGTGAAAGAACAAAGTAAAGCCCTCAGGATTTTGAGCCTAGTGTCTCATGGCTGAACCGAATATCTGACCTCTAAGCTCCCCTGGACAGCCTACTTCATTGTTGTTTTCCTGATATAAAAACAAGGGACCCTGAGAAAGTGAGAGGTAATTACCTCTTTTCTGGGTGGTCATTTGGGCGCTTCTTGGATCAGGCAGCTTGAGATGCTTCAAAACAACCCAGTGTATTTCCTCCAAAGGATGCATATACATCTCATCCCTGTGTGTCTAAGCCCCCCTGGCCTCTGTCCAGGAACATCCACATTTCCTGACTCATAACAACTGTGCCCTGTCTGGTTGTGCTTCATTAGCAGCAGCTCAAAAATCAGAGCAATATTCTGCTGTTGCGTAAGTTTCTACAAGCAGTAAACAATAACACATTGCCACAAACTTTATTGTATTTATCTTGGAATTCAAGATTCTGAAGAGACCACTGCTTATTATTATTTTATTTAATGACTACCCGAAAAGATTGTAAGATGCTATTATTTAATAAATACCTTCAGGATAATTTAGTATCTTATTAATTAAAATGTCTGAAAAGGAAGAATAAATGCTACAGAAGCTATATTAAGCCAATAGTTTTTCTTCCAACTGAGAAATGCAGTTATGATTTTTTATTGTCATATGAGGTTTATTGCTGTATCAGAACTTACAGAATAAAATGGCGAGGGCAAATTTAAAGCTACAGAAATAGAAAACAATTAGTAGGAAAAATTACAAATTAAAAGTTTAGTAACATACCTTTCAGTACATCCTATTCTAAATAGCTCTTCTTTACTTGAATCTCAAACATTTAAAACATTGTAAAAGCAGTAGCATTATCAACTGGCTCAAAGCAGCTTAGAAAATAAATGGTCCTTGACTATTACTGGAGTTCATGAAGAGAAAACTCTTGTCTGACTCTAAAATCTATTTTGGAGCTACGGCTGCTCCACTCCCCTGCTTGTGGCATGATGCAGCTGCTATTCCTTTAATATTTTTGCTGACAGCTACAGCTGACAGATAACATTTCAGTTCACCCCAACATCAACTGTGTTTCAAGGCTCCCTGAGGCTGAAAATGCTGCCTTCCTTGTGCCTTTACCTGCATCACAGTGCAGCTCTGCAAGTGTGCAATATTCACTGGCCACTTGTAATGGAGCAGCAGCCTCAGGGCTGCAGGCAGGTCATGTGCTGGGGGAGCACATCACCCATCTCTCATCTGGGAATGGTGCAGCAACAGCTCCTCTTCTTTCCCTTCATTCCTTCTCCCACGTCCTAAGAAAATAGGCACCTGAGCCTGGGAATAAAAATAATTTTGCATATATAGCTCTGCAGTATGTCGACTGATATTTTACATTTTACATTAGTTGTCACCTTATATTTTTGTTTTAATTATATTTGTTACTATAGCCAACATAAAAGTTATTTTAACCATCTGAATGTATAATTCCCTAGCAAACAGGCTTTGATTTCTTGGTCCATAGGAGCTTTCATATCATAATCAAGCACCCAGTAATACTATGGTGATCCCACAAAAGGAACTATTCACAAATGCAGGACTGTTTTCCTCCCTGAGAGAAAACAAGAACATTTACAGTGCTCCCAGTTTTGTCCTTGAACATCCATATCTGTTAGAAAGAAGAAGCTGGAGGACAGGTAAGCAGTCAACATGTAAGAGAGAGACAAAGAAAAGTGAGAAGGAGGCATTGCTCAGTTAGTCCTCCAGAGAAATTCTCAGGAGAATGAATTATGATATAACTGTACCTTTTTGATTGATGACAGAGTTTAAAAAAAAAGAAAAAAAATAATGTTTTGCTATGTTTTCTGGTTGGTTTTGGTTTTTTTTATTTTTTTTTTTAGGATTTGCAGTGAGATCCATTAGTTTTTCTTTGGATTTAATATTTTACTAGACTTCAAAATACTGCCTTTATTATGGGGCTCATGTATCAAAATTTAAAGAACAGGAAGATGGAAGACAAGTGGGAGTTTGGAACCATGAAAAAAACCTACCAAAACAATCCAGAAAGGAAGAGGTTACAGTACCTTTTTACTACAGTATAGACATTAAAACATCTCCCAGGAAAATACTTAGACTGTTTCACTTCACAGAAAAAAGTCAACTTTGTGGGAAATCTTTAATTATTCATGGTGCAAGAGCTAGCACTTTGGAAGACTCAAAGTTCCATGCAAAGTGATAGCGTTGGTTGGCTCCCTGTGACCCAAAATCCACATATTTTTGTTCAAATACCCATTTTTGAATCCTGCAGACAATTTGAAAAACAGTTTCTGTATTGTAAGAATTTAAGACACTACTGGGCTTTGACAGAAAATTGGGACTTTTGGTAAAAGAAGGCAGAGAAATAAATTTCTTTAAAATGTTCTACTTCCCTCCTATAATGCCTATGACTTCTTGTGATCTTAGTGTGGGGAAAAATATCAGAAATAGGAAAAGGAACTGTTTCTGCAGTTCATATATTCAATTTTCATTTCTTGTTTCTTTTCAACTTTATGCTGAATTTGACCCAAATCTGCTTCAGAGTACTCAAACCCATTCTTTTAGGCAGAATGAATTGTTTACTAGAAGAAATTGCCCAGCATAATTTCAGCTGCAGGCTCTAATCAGACTGCTGTGCCTCCAGTTCCCCTGTGGTGGGAATCCACACGAGGCAAGGAGCAGGATGGTCGCATAGCTGTAACACCAGGGGCTGAGAAAAGCACATCCTTGAGCCTTGACAGGTAGTGTGAAGGTGTCCTAGCCCTTCTCTAGGGCCCATGGGACGCGATTTATGGCTGGAGAATATTGGTATTGACCTCATATTCCCATTTCTCTGCAGAGAGAGAACATAAGCAAGCACAAAGCCACCACTGAAAACCATACCTGCCAATACAAATAAATAATACAGTGTTATTATACTGTGAAGAAAGCAGCCAACCTCAGTTTTTTGTGTCAGGTGATGATATTAGATTATGTAGTGTTCGACAGTTCAAGAAAT
The DNA here is from genome assembly GCF_000277835.1 of Geospiza fortis. Taxonomy (NCBI): domain Eukaryota; kingdom Metazoa; phylum Chordata; class Aves; order Passeriformes; family Thraupidae; genus Geospiza; species Geospiza fortis. Next base: position 1,783,830 of record NW_005054328.1, on the reverse strand, counting down.
ACCTAATATAGGCACTCTTTTGTTATACTGGATCCATTTTCTCTTTGGTGCAACTCCCTTTCCACAGGTTTCTCAAGGAAGGCAAAACTTCTCAATTCTGTCCTGCAGTTCAGTGCAATCATCTGGTTTCTAACTCTGACAAGTGGCATTTCATCTGAGTAACCCCTCAAATCAAAACACTTTCTTCATGGAAACGAGCCTGCCTGAAACAGCTTGCATTAAAAATCTGCTGTAGTTAATAGGTCAAAATTCCCAAGGACATTGCACAAAAGTCTGGCAGTGTCAGACTGGTTCATCTTAAAAATGCTGTCATAGAGCACTGCAGGCAGGAAAACACAAACTGCAGACATTATATTATTTTTACATATTTTTTGAGTGCTGCCAAAATAGGCATCATTTGCAGGTCAAATACAGAAAAAAAAAACTTTGCAGGTTTGGCTGAAATAATAATAAGGAATATTTAGAAATTTCTTAGAGCATGTCTGAGAATGTGCTGTGTATGTCAGATTGTGATCATGTCCTTTTTTATATATTCACTAAGAAACCACAAAATCAACCAAGAATAAGATAGTGAAAGTCAGAACAGACATCCCTTCTGATGTTTTGACTACAAACAAAACTATATTAATTTATTTAATAAAACATCTGGTTTTATTTTTAGCATCTTTAAAAATACTTCTTTTAGAACACAGAAGGGAGGGAATGGATTTGTTGATAAACAGTCTTATCAACATTAGTTGGTACATTTTGAGTCTCTTCGGCGGATTCCTCTTAAATTTTCTTTGCAAGTCCTTCCTTAAAGTCAAGAAAAAACTGGTAAAAATCAAGGTGTTCCATGATTTTTTATACATCTGACAGATTTTTCTTCTCTAGACAATAACCTGAAACTCTGTTAGTGGCGGCACTTGATGGATTTCTCTTAGTTTGAAGGTTTGCTTTGCTATTGGTAAAATATATAAAATCAACTGGTAATTCACAATGTATGAAAATTTGAAGTATAAATGTGAGCAGATATGAAATGCTATATCAAAACACTATAATAAACAGTCATTACAATTGATTTACAAATGAAATGTTAGGCTGAGATATAAGAAGAGAGCACATACTGCAGAGCAAGCTGATAACAAAGCCCTATCTAAGTTTGCCTGACACTTTTCATTAAAAATCTAGTCTTACATGAAGCCCAGTTGTTTACAGCTTTGCCAAACTTCAGTTGTTCAGGCTGGATGTCTGGCTGAGTCTGAATTGTTTTTGGAAGTTTCAGCTAGAAAGCTTTGAGCATTTCCAAGAATTAGTTGAGAGAAAATTCTTGTTTGCCCATGTGAAAACAATCCCATAACCATTTAGCTGAAGAGCTTTAATGTCTCTGTGTTCCAGAGTGATCTTCTGAAATTCAGCCAGGAAAATGCTCTGTGGCAGAAAATTGACTTTTGCCATTCCTGTGAAAATTATGCTGGGCTAAGAGCCACTGAGCAAAGCATTTCACCAAGGATGTCTTGTGAAAAGATACCTGGTAGACATTGGTAACTGGCTTCCCAGAACAGCCCACACATGCTGAAAGCTGTCCCAGCTTCTGCTATCTCACCTATTGCAGGTGACTTAGGCACGTGCCATTTACAGAGAGCACCTCTGTGCACCACTGGGTTAAGAAACACTCTTCCCACAGTTACTCCTTCCCCTGGTGCTTCAGCTTACAGCTCAAAACAAAATGAGATGAAAGTCCTTGCTTTTTCTGTTTCAACAATACTTCTTAAGTAGAGCCTATGCCATGGTGGCAAAAGATGTGTGGATAGCATGATTGCTTTAGCTGCTAGGAGGGTCACTGGTGAGGAACTCCACAGTGATAAATCCTTTTGTGATGCCATTGTGCCTTGTCTGTCAGGATTTCTTTGCCAGCAATAAATATTGGTCATCACCTTTGCTGTGGGATGGATTTCTTGCCTTTGGGACGGCAGAGAATAATCAACAATCATACTGACACTTTGCCAGTGTAAATATGCTTTTATCAGGCATTTATCTCAATCTTCAGCTGATTCACATTTGGAATCAGAATTATCTCAGTTTGTGTCTTTCTGTGGTGTGAGATTTGTGCCATTGCATTGTCTGGCATTCACCACTGCCTGACAACAAGTTGGACTTCTCTCTGGGTCCCAGCATCCACCTCAGCTCATCTTCCAGCTGTGAGCTTTGGAAGTGTTCAATCTCCAATGCCCCTATAATAGCTGCAGCTCTCCAACTTCACCCATCTGCAAGGTACCACACTTCCCTGCAAAGCTGTCTTAGCTCTTCCCTTTGGATTTGGGGACAGGGCAGGCTCCTAAGGCAATTTGCTCAACCTGCTTTGCTCTTGTAGAAACAGCTATGGCAGCTGCTGTTCCCTTATTTTTACCATGCTTACTGTTCCTCTTCTCCCTGCTGCAGTCCTCCCAAGGAATTCATTCCATCTGACTGTGCCATCTGTCTCAGTGTTCCTCACTTGCTTGCCCTCCTCTCCAAAGCCAGGGCTTTGCAGTTCTGCTGCAGTTCTGTAAAGCAAAAATCTCCATTTCCATTTCTCACAGTTTGAAAGCCACACAAAAACAGTTAAAATATGTGGGTGATACAAAACAATGCCAGTGCTGGTTCTCTGACCCTCAGCCATTGTGTGGTCATACCTACATTACTAAATGTAGACTTCAGAACAGGTTCACTACGTTCAGGCTGCCAATCTCTGGCTAGGCTAATCCCCAGGCAGGGCTAACTCCTGAACCATTCTAGGAAGACCCCTGGTTAGTCCATGCCAAAATTTTGACCAAGCCCTGGCACTGCTTAATCTCCTTGTTTAGATGTAATCCTCATGTCACACTCACCTGAGCACACCAAGTGCCTGGGATCATCTGAACAATCACATAAAACATTTCTGCAATATAAAGCTATAGTTTATTATTATTGAATCAGACTTCTCTAAGATTACAGCTAGAGAGACTGTTTTCCAAGCATATTTTGAACGTCTAACATTGGAAAATTCTAGCATTGGAAAAAATATTGTGACACATGTTTAAAGTGATTTTTTGAGTTAGTTCCTTAGGCATTATTTTAGTATAGATCCTCTGTATGCATCTTTTTTTACTATCTACTTTCCTTTTTCTCTTTTCATTAGATGAGTAAAAACAACACAGACAATTTTAATAAAGCTCAGGGATCAGTGTTTCCACCTGAACTATCTTCATTAATGAGCCCAGCAGATGATACTTCAGTCAGATGAGTTGAAGCTAATAACACCTCATTGGGTCTTCTTAGTTCCTTATGGACAAACAGCGCTTTGTGCTAGAAGCACAATTGGGTACATGATTTCACAGGACTATCTCCTCTTCAAAAGGCAACATGTAAGCAAGAAAAAAAAAGCCAATAAAAAAAGTTAATTTTAACCATATGTGGTTTTGGAGGACTGTTTTTTATTGAACAACAATTCAATGAGTAACACAAAAAACTCATACAGGCAATTCTAAGCTCCATCAGAAAAAAAACTCCCAAAACTTCTTGATACATCAACAACTAAACTGTAAACAGCCAACAAACCAACCAGAAACTCAAAGAACTACTTTTGAGCCCTTGTCTTCAGCAGAATACAGCACACAACTCTTATGTTTGTGGGGATATCAGGCCTTGCAGGGCCTTTCTCACTCCTCCATGCAAAAGTAGAGCATTGGAACTTACAGCTCATGAGGACTGACCAGATGAATTCCTTGGCCTTCCTGTCCTGTGAAAGGACTGTGGTGGTGCCTTAGAGCCCCAGGAGTTGCTCACTCCTGTAAGTGAAGCAGAATCTCAGAGGCAGCTCCATCCTGAAATGATAGCATGAAGCAAAAATGACCACCCATTTTCATCCACAAGTTTTCGATGCCCTGTGTTCAGTGCATGTTTTGTTAAAGTTTGAAAATCACAGTTTTAGAGCAAACCAAGAGACTTTCATCTGCCAACATGCCTTTCAAATCCTTCTCCAAGAGCTGATGAAATGATCTGACATAAAGCAGACAAGTGGCTGCATTCTTTACAGAGCTTTGAGTGATGCATATTTTACCAACCCATCCATGAGAAAGAGATTCTTGAACAAAATGGCTAAGTGAAATAAGAGATAATTTAAAAAATATGCTTAAATGGAATTTTAGTTGTGACATGCACTGCAAACCTTGCTAATAATTTCAGATATAAGATTGTCTACAATTAAGAAACAATTCAATACACTTTTAAATTGTAGCTCTGAAAACATAATTTATGTTTCTGTTACTTTTATCTTAAATAGTCTTTCTGACTTTACAAAAATTTAGATACAGATTGGTTAAAAACTTGCAGCTCCAGTGCTAATTCAATAGAACATTTTCTGAGAAACAACTGTTACATCAATAAATATAAATATCTAAATACACGTAATAAATATAAATATCTAAATACACGTAAGATTAAGATCCTTCCTATCCAAGATATTTCACCTTTATTTTAGGTGCTTGAGGCATTAGCGAAAGCTTTAAAGTGTTATTGAAAAAGTGCTGTGACATCTGAGCTATGGTATGCAATTTGTTCACATGCTCAGCAACAAGCAACGTGCTCTGCCCTTCTTTTCTGTCCATGGGAAGAGTTGCTTTTGGATTTCATTTGAGGGTGAGGCAAGTACTTTTGAGATAACGTTTTGCAGTTCCCTGCTGCTCTGTTCTTATTTGCAGGCTCATTAGTGACTGTTTTGCAAGAATAGCTTTCACATTTGAACCGCTTAGTAATGGCAATAAATTTTTGTGGTTTAAAACTAACAAAAGTCAGCTCCAGATACCTGCCGGGAGGTATTATAATTTTTTGTGTACCTCAGCCCAGGATACAGTTGGCTTTTGTTGTTTTAGGGTATGAATTACGGTTTTGCTTCTAAAAATAGAAGTCCTTTGTATTTGAACAAAACAGTTCAATAAACCATCCTTGCCCAGATAACAGTATGCTTTTCATGTCAGAGCTACAGTGGGACAAAGAAGCCTGCTTTCAAGGGTACCAGCCAAGCCACAGTAATTTAAAATAGCTGAGCATCAAGTCTTTCAGTTTTACTTCCATGTCTTGTCATAAGCAATCAGATGAAGAGAGGGAAGTCTACTGAATTAGTAGTAAGCCACCACTGGTTTTCCCAAAGTGAGGTTCAAGGCTTCTCTGTGTGAGCCCCTGAAATTCAATCAGCTGCAAGGAACTCTGCAGCATAATTAGTGGCAGCTGGGGATTGCATTTGTGCTCCACTCTGGGCAAGCAAACAAACCAACCCACACACAAACCAGCAGCTGAAAACTGCCATCAGGGGAAAGCAAGTGCATGGCAAGGATTTGAAACTTCCCCAAAGCACTCTTTCTGTCTCCAGCTATTTTCAGTTCAAGAGATTGCCCTAAACTGATGTGGTTTATCTGGGTAGCAACCATGAGTGAGTATTTGTGCCAAGAATGTCTCCTCCTGAGTCGTGTTAACTTCTGCATTCGTGTAGAAGGCATTCTGCAGTTCTGCTCTTCAGTGTGTGAAGAACCATCCTGTTCTGTTTGTTGGTGGAGACTGCTTCAAAGCCCATGTAAAGCAACAATAATCAGCAAAAGAGAGCAGGTGCCAGAATGTGATAGGAGCATAGACTAGTTTTCTACTAGAACTCTATGGGTTTGAAAGATGTCAGCATCACTCACCTTTCTGGCTCTCTTCCCAGACATAGCCAGGATGGAAGGCAGTCAGTGCCAGAGCCCTGCACAGCTCAGATCCCTGAGCTGTGGATGACCAAGGAAAGCCAAAGCAAATGCTCTCTGGCTGTTGTGATGCACAGAAATCATCTGATACCTGAGAGATCCTCAAGAACAGATTTGTCTTCCACAGGAAATGAAAACAAACAAAAAAAAAAAGGGAAGCACATAAGCACATGAAATTCTTGTCCAGGGTTCTAAACCTAGAGTTAGTATCATACACTTTCTGACCATCCTTACACTGTTTCTCACTAATATTTCAGAGGAGCACAGAAACTAGCAGTCCTTACAGAGGCTCTACTATACTTTGACCAGTCACAATAGGGACTTAAAACCTACAGTGCTGGAGATTCCTTGGTGAAGCTATGTCTTGTTTCTGACATACAAACATGAGCAAAATAATGTGGCCCATGAGGATTGTATCAGAATTTCTCAGAATAATATGTAAATCCAGAATCTAGTGTCAGGCAGTATATAACTTTTTCTTTTGAATATGGATCAAGTTTTTTTTCTTAAAATTAGCACAGACATTTTTCCCCTGTAAGAGAAAATATTTCAGAATATCAGTCTTCTGAAAATCGATCAGTCTTCATTTACTCATGACCAATTTGCTTCTGAAAGGGTTCAAAGCATGTGGATGGTTTCTATTCAAATCAAGAACTAATTTTGCTTGAGACAAAAGTAGCAGTTTAAGGAGGAAAGTTTAAAAGTAGCAGTTTAAGGAGGAAACATGGCTGTTTTGATGTATATGTGTCATGTGGACTGCTGAGGCAAATCAGGAACTTGAAAAATGCCTATCTCTTCTGATTAAATCCTTAATCAGATATAACGGTGTCATGCTTTAATCCCAGCTGGCAACTCAGCCCCACACAGCCACTCAGTTCCTCCTCACAGTGGGATGGGGAGAGAATCAGAAGAGTAAAAGTGAGGAAATTTGTGGGTTGAGATAGAGACATTTTAACAGGTAAAGTGAGAGCCGCACATGCAAGCAAAGCAAATCCAGGAATTCATCCACCACTTCTCATGGGCAGGCAGGTGTTCAGCCATCCTGAGGAGAGCAGGGCCCCATTGTGGGTGTCAGTCACTTGAGAAGAGAAATGCCATCACCCCAAATGTCCCCCCCTTCCCTTCTTCCTCCCCCTGAAGGTGACACCATATGGTATGGGATGCCCCTTTAGTCTGTTGGTGTCACTGTCCTGGCTGTGTCCCCTCCCAAGTCCTTGCACACCCCCAGCCTCCTCACTGGTGGGAAAGGGTGAGGAGCAGAAAAGGCCTTGACTCTGAGCAAGTTCTGCTCAGCAGTAAGGAGAACCTCCCTGAGTTATCAGCCCTGTTTCCAGCAGAAATCCAAAATACAGCCCCATACCAGCTACTGTGATTACCTCTATCCCAGCCAAAACCAGCACAAATAGGAGTAGGGACAGAGGCTATGATGAAAATCATCAGCAATGTCAGAGTCAAAAGTGAAACTTTCGATTTGTTTACTTGAGAGACAAAGGTGTGAAGAGGCATGGAGGAAGGATGTTGAATAACAAGAGGCTAGAGAAGATGGATGGGTGGATGCTCCTTCACAATATAAGTGAATGTGCATATGATAAAAAAATTTAAATGAAGAAATGCATGCAAAGTTATGTAGGTATATGTAAATTGATTTTCACTGTCTTCCAATAAAGTCAGAAACTTAGAATGCTTTCAGAATAATTTTTACATAAGATAGGAAAAGATGTTGAAAGTCAGTAATTCAGGTCCTAAGCCATCCATTAACTCATGACAATGGAGACATATTTTCCATTCTCCTGGATCCTTTCTTCCTGAGTATCTAATGCTGAATCTTGAGAGATTAATTCAGCATTGCTTGCAAGAAAGTGGTGAGAGATTTTTAACTAATTTTTAATGCTGGCTAAGACAGTGAACTGCTAATAAAACCAGGAAACCTCAAGCTAGGTTTAGGAAGCCATCTTAGTTGAGAGTAGAGTGAATCAGAATTTAGTATTATTAATTACCATAAGATATGATATTACAGTAATTTTGGGGCATCTTCGGAGCAAAATTTGCCTCCACTGAGCTATATGAAAATAGCATGCTGGTATTTTCATCAAAATTTCAAGAAAGAGCTACAGGAAAGTAAAACTGTGAGTAGTACTGTCATGGCTATAGTTTGGTCCCATTCACAGGGGCTCTCTGTGTATATGTATGTGGGTTCGTGTTTAGAAAGAAGAACTTTCCATAAATGATTAATTTTTATGTAACCATTTTACTGATTTTGGTGGAAGTAGATTTTTACAATCTTCTACTAATTTTTACCCAAGAAATTTTCTGCTTTGTAGAGTTCATGCGTTTTTACTTCAAGCTCAGCATAAGAAACCTTTTAAGCATAAAAAAATGAAGTATCTCCAAAACCAGATGACTCTGTTTTTAAAAAAAGTCTTCCCTCTCATGTGTCCAACCCATGCTATGACCAACATAAATTAGAAACAATCATGATTCTGTTCCCTTGGCTATATCTTTTGGATACCCTCCAACATAAAATGCATTAGCACAAAAAAATGTTCTTGTCCTTAATTAATTTATAGCTTAGAGCAGAATACCATAAATAACAGTTGAACTTCAGCTGCAAAGGTTTTAAATCTATGGATAAACTATTTTATAAAAAAGTGTAATAAAGCTTAAACAGTTCTAGATGACAAGTAGAACTAATTAACAATAATCTTAGGAATTTTGGTGGGTGACAAGTGAATGTAAAATATTTTTATTTTGTAATATATTTGGGTTCTATTGAATTTATTGTCATTGTGGGAGAGAAAATTATTAAAATTTTATCCCTACCCTGAACAAATACACTTACTAAACCAAACTATTTGGTTAGAGTTGTTGGTTTGGTTTGGTTTGTTTTTAAATAGCTTAAAACATATAAAGTATGCTGGCATATCTTGTTTTGAAGCATACATGACTGAGGTGTACAGAATCTGCATGAGATATAATAGCTTTATATGGCAACAGAGGACTAGAAAGGATCTAATGGGTCATCAAATATATTGTTGTAATATTGCAGGAATCATGTTTTATAATCCCCTTCATACACTTATCAAGTTCCACTGTGAGTGCATTTAGGAGTTTTGCTGCTGTTTCTCCAGCTGGAAAATTGTTCCCAAATCCCATTGCCCGATGTGAGAACCTGTTTTTGGTCTCTCACATAGGTTGAATTCTGGCCAATCTATGCCATTGGGTTCTACTGCCAACGCTGTCATTTAGTTGAAATGGCTCTCCCATCTCCCTGATGTTTGCCTCTGTGATATTTTTATACACAGCAACTGGATCCCTTAACAGCCTTTATTTTGCCAAGTTAAACAAGCCAAGCTCTTCATTCTGTCTTCTCATATGATAGGCTCTCCATTACCCTGATCATCCCATAAGTCCATCTTTGTACCTGGACAAGTCTGAGGTAATGTGCTACAAATGACAAAGTACAACAATCTTGCATAACAGCACAATAAAAGAAACCACAGCAAACAGAGTAATAATTTCAGGCTTGCAAGGATGTGCTGTGCCAAATATTTAGGAGGTTGAGTAAAAGTTTTGAATCTTCTGAGGGGATCTTCATTAGAAATAATGTGGGTTCCCCCCCCCTCCCCAAGTTGTTGATTGAAATTGCAGTATGAAAGGTTTTAGTGTTTCAATCAAAAGCTGGGAAATCAATGAAAATTTTTATTTGGTTGAGACCTTCAGCCACCATTGTATGCAGTTCATTGGATTTCTGACAGTGACAATTGAAGAAATGGGTCTGGCATCTTGAAAGTTTGTTTGGCAAAGTTTTACAATTATTGACTGGAAAATTCCTATGAACTCTGTATAATATGAGATGAACCTTTCCTGGAGAAGGAACAATTTCATTCGCATGTTGCTCTTAAGAAATCTCAGTTACAGAATTCAGAGGGTTGGAATTACCCTGGAATTGCCTCTGCAGGGTGCTCCTGTTGGTGTGAGCCTGTGGAAAACAGAAGAGAATGTGGGTACAACTGATCCCACCATCTCCCAGGACCACAGAGGAAAGGATGTTTGGTCAAATCCAGTATCCCCTGGTCTCTTGTGCCACAGCTTCTTGGAAAACTCCAGGAGACTCCTGACTGCCAGCTATTAAGACTGTGACAGCAATCTTTTTTTGGCTGTTTTACTTGTAATCCTTACTGAGTTGATAGTTTAATCAAGTTTCAAGGAGAGCTTCAGAGAGAAACTTTTCCCCAGTCATTCTGAGCCTGACATCCCAGTGCTTGGCATCTGCAGAACCACTGCAGAACAGGATGTCTCTGTAAGTGTAAAGGAGAGATACTGGGGGAGCATTTGTTTTTCTACAGTCCTTCTTTTCTCAGGAATAAGCAGGCTGATTTCCATTTTTCTGCCCTGTGGCAAAAAGAGCTTTTGTAATATATGGTAGGAAAAGGGAAGCACAAACTTATGCTACTACGTGCACATATGAAGATCAATGAAAATGAAAAACTTTTAAAATACTTGAACAAGAGCAAAGGAGAATCCCAACTGTGAATACAAGCAGTTAAGTAGACAATTAAAGAAATACATGCAGGAGTGGCTGCTTTCTGAGGACTGGGGATGGCAATCCCTTGGGGAACAGAGACCTGAGGGAGACAGCTGGGGACAGCCCCAGCCCTTGGCATCAGGAACATTCCTGGAGATAGGAGGAGCCCAGGATGGGCTGTGGGCCCAGCTTGGTGGCCTCCAGTGTTGGGCTGTGTGTGGCTGTGTGGCAATCCTGGGACTGGGGCTGGTGGCCCCAGGGGGGCTGATGTAGGACCCTGGGTACTTGGGGCACTAATAATAAATTAAATGGAACTGTAATTCTAACAAACACTTCTGATGAGAACAGTGATAGTCAAAGGGTTGATCTGATGGTGGAAGCCGTCACACGACTCCTGCCCCCGTGGTGGCCTGTGGGTCATGGGAAGGAGGTGCCCCTTCCTGCACCCCAAAGCCTTGTCCAGTGGTGCTGGTGGGGAGTAGGGTGCTTGACAAAATCAGCTTCATTTTGTGTCCCATTCTGACTAACTGTGCACAGCCAGACCTTCACAGTGGCCCACCAGCCTGTCTGCCCAGGATGTGCCCTTTGTTGTATGATCCCCAGTGTAGCTGCTGGGGCTTGGCGTGAAAAGCAGCTTTGAGAGCTCTTTGCTTTCCCTGGCTTTTCCTTTGAAAGTCCTGGGAATGGTGGCTTGTAGATCAATGGGAATATGGGGACTTTCACTGACCCCTTTCATTAGGACTTCTTGGCAAACATGCCAAAGAAAACTTCAGCTTTCTGCTACGTTTGGTTTCCTGATCCATGTTTCACTGGGGGAGAGGGAACATGTGCCTGTGAACGAGGGAAAGCGAGAGACTTTCTCCAAAACTAATCTACAGAGAATCAATAGCTTCTTACTACTCTGCTGAGAGTAACGAACAAAAATTATTCTGTTTAGTGCACATGATAAATCTCTCAACAGCTGGGATGGAAAAGGCAGCCCAAAAAGCTGTAATGCCATTGCAGCCCTGCTAGGTTTAAGTTGCTTGTGAGGGAGTCTGCAACCAAAGCTTTGTCTTTCATCAGCCTAACAGGGGTTTAGGAGCATTTTGATGCACCTGTGTGTTGTCTGCTAGTGAAGCATCAGCTGTATCAGTATTCAGCTCAGCAGCAAAATCTCATGGGCTTCTTTCTGTACACAATGTTGTATAATGGGGAATATTTTAAGTGCTACAGTGATATTCACCTTGGCTCTTTCTTTTGCTCACTATTTACTTTGTCATCACTTAATTAAAATGAAGAAGACATGTATAGGCATAAATATTATCTTGACATATTTAATAGTTAATGAAAAAAAAGCTTATCCAAAGAGCATACTGTGTCCACCTTATCCTGCTGCTTGGTCAAGAATTAGAGGATGGAAATTACTTAAGTCCTATCTGTGTTCCAGGATGTCTCCTCTTGGGAAGATATAGATGTTATTACTACACTTGTAAAATGACTTTAAAACAATAAATAAAGGAAAGAAAGTACCCTTAAGGGCCTATTTTTAAACAATGTCTTCTGTGAACAAGGTTTCTGCAAATAATGAATAATGCCACTTTTGTTTGCTTACAGAACATCAGACTTCAATCTCATTTAGGCAGATGAAAATCCAGAGTAACCTCTTTAAACTCAGAAGAGTAAAGGCAAATGAGGTCAGAATTTGACCCACTAAGCCTTCGTCCACCCTTTTTGTATCTTAATAATTAGTATGTGCTTGTTGACAGCAAACTCTTCTTTGCTTCTAGCACTGTGTGAATTGCATTGGAAATTCAGCTCTTCATTACAAAAACATAACTCATTTTCTTTTTCTAGGTCTAGATACTTTTAAAGACAGTAGTCTTGGTCCTTCCTCCATTCAAATTAATGAAAAAACTCTCACTGAATTTTTTTGAAGGACAAACCTTTCACAGGCCAAAGAATTAATTACTGTAAATCCCATATGTCTCATACAAGTTATCTCTATTTTGCTTCTTGTGGATTGTCATGAGAGATGTGATTCAGGGCTTGTGGTATAACAGTGTGATAACCCAAATTCTTGCACATATAGGAAATGCTTTCTGCTATTCATAAATAAATAAATAGGTAATTGCTCAATCTTTTCCAAGACGTAGCTGCTGCTCAAGATTGAAGTTCTCCAAGCAAATTTTCTAGAAAATGAAAATACTTATCTGTAAAATAACCTTCCTTTAAAGCTAAGTTTTTCTTAGTATGTATGCACCAATTACAGCTGGTTAAGATTTCATTACTGTATCTCTCCTTATATTGCCCAGAATCCAATAGATCTTGTTCTTTCCACTTAGAGCAAGGGAAAAATATACAAATACCAAGTGGATAGTTACTATTTTGCAAGAACTCACATACAGTTTGTTAAGAAATAATAGACAAATGGATCATACACTGCTCTGACTGCTACTAATTTAGTGCAGTAGTTCTTCTTTGTTCCTTGAATGGTAATGTTCCTTGTATGGCTATACTGTTATTAGAACTACATAAATTATTTAAATTACAGTCAGTTTGTAGAGTTGAACAAAATTGTTACTGTTTTATTTAAAAAGATCACAGCCTCCCAGAACACCATGATTTCCTTGCCCCGGAAAGACCTCCATGGTCTTACAGGCCTCAGAATCTCTGTGAGCCCTGCCACTGAGCCTGCCAGGATGCAGCATTGCTCAGACCCACTGGCTCTGGTGTTTCCATGCCAGCTGTGTCTGGCGTGTATTTGACCCGCAGAACTTTGTCTATGCCATAACCATGCTGCTCAGTCAGGAGGGTCAGGGCAGAATGCAGGGAGTCCACCATTCCGTTTGTTTAGGCAACCCAATCAAATGCATGAATGAGCTTTTATCAACACGAGACCCGGCCTTTGTCCAGTGCGATGGCTCTGATCCCCATAGGCCCAGCAACATCCCCAGCTCTGCTGGAACAGAGCTCCTGGTTCCCTGCACATCTTCTATACCTCCACAGCATTTGGAGTTGTCACCAGGTCCCCAGCCTTCCTTTGTTTTGTGGGCTGTGGCAGAAGCCATGTCTTGCTGTGCTGCAGGTTGGCAGCTCAGCCAGCCGCGGGTGCGCTGTGTTCCCTTTGAGCAGACTGCCTGCAGTGTCACCGATACTCTGCTCTCCTGTCACCACGCTGTGCCACTGCCCTGCACATACTCTGCAGAACTGCTCTGCTCAGTGAGGAACCAGCACATCACCTACCAGCTTTTCCCTTTCCTCCTTACAGCTGCTTTTTTTGGGATGGAGGGGTTTCTTGGTGTTGATCGCCGAATTACAGCAGAAAGCTGTGACTTGGGGCACGGCTCTTTGGAGGCAAAGGGAGTGTGAGGTTTCACCATCCAATTGCTGTGCTGTATCATACCTGCAAATCCTCCTGGATTCTTCAGGCCACTGTGCACTGTCATGGCTTTGGAAACACAAGGATAAAGCCAACAGGAGTCTCTAATTAAAAATATTAGTATTCTCAAGCCACTTACGATCTGGAAGCCTGTGTTTTCTAGCTGGACTGCGGGCTGGCTGTCAGACAAGCAGAACATGCTGCTTCTCTCTTTGTCCTGGCGTGCGGCCCCTGAGCCTTGTCTCTTCTCCAGGGAGCAGCAGGGACCCCAGTCAGCCTCAGGTGGGAGCAGCAGTGATGGCACAGGGACACCTCTACCCTCGACTCCCTCCTCCCCACTCCGGACCTAGATTCTAGTGGAGCCCCTGCCCTGGGAGCATCCCTGGACTCAGGTATTCCTGCACAGCACGGGCTGTTCTGCTGACACAGCTCCCAGCTGGAGCCACACTCCTAAATAATAACACTCAGGACATGCTGTTGCAATAGCATGGCTGGAAAGCAATAGCTGAGCTTTCTGCAGATGTCAGCTCCAGGAGGTAACCAAAATGACTTATTTCAAACCAAGAACATGTGAACGTGAAAACCAAGAGTTTTTCAAAGGCTCATCTAAATTGCAGAGCTGTTAAAGCCCTTGGGGACTGTTGGCAATTCCCAAGGACATCCTCAATGAGCATTATTTTCTCTGAAACTTTTTAGCATAATGAGTTAAAAATAGGCATCCTGAGTTGAGGACTTAGTGTAATGAGGAACTCTGCAGCAGACACCATGGAATCCTATGACCATATTATGTGTCTTACAATATTCATCTTGGATTTTTCCTGTCTTTAAAAGCCCCATTGCTAGTAGCACATTGGTTATACAGCATTCTTTATTTCCAGTTTTAAAGTTCCTCAAGGTGCTAGAACATACTTTGGAGCTGTGAACCCAGCTCAGAAACTAGAAGGGAAACACTAAATTATTTTATAAAAATTTCACTGCTTTAAGCCCAATATCATATCATATTTTAAAATGTCTGAGTCATTTGGAAAGCTCGGGACTGTCTGTATTAATTATGGCCCCAGAAGATCTATCCCAACAGTTAGAAAGCAACTCCATTTGTAGTCAAGGATTGCAAACACAATCTTCCTGGAACTGAAAGTTGCACATTGTGCAATTTTTATGGCTTGTATGGCTTTTCTATTTTTAGTTGTTTCAAACCTGCAATACATCATCTAATCCTCCTTAAACTGTCATCCATAATGCTAATTGACACTAACTTGGCATAAGAAATTTGCTTTCTTAAATTTATATAGTTACTGTTTTATAACAATGTTACACAAAGAAAACTTTATTTTTCTCTGATATAAAATTGATGTGAGTGCAAACTGGTAATGATGTGTTTCTAGTTATGGACTTCAAAACAATTAACAAAAAAAAATTACTCCCTCTCCCAGTATTTTTTTTTTCTTTTAAAAATATGCATGTGTTATAAAGTCCAACAACTGTTCAATTATTTCAGCAAGCCATTTATTTAATATTTGCCTGTATAGACATTTGGAAAAGTTTCTCTGAGGTTTGAGAAAGACTAATATAATGGTACTTCTCAGCTTTTTCGAATACACAATGCGAAGAACAATTTTCAGGGTTTTTTCCTTTCTAGAAATGCATCTTCAAGGTATAAGAGATGAGTCAGCGGCAAGTATTTACACAGAGCTCCCCAGCCTTGTTCTTGCTTATTTAAATACTTGTTTGGCTACCTGCCGAAACCTGCAAGACCTTGTGTCACACTCTGGCTGAGCAGAGGACAGGGGACTTGCCACACCAGTTTATGACTTTTGTACCACATTCCTAAATGTTGGGTTCTGCCAGTATTTTTATTTTCTAGGCTTTCCTATCCCTTTGATTGTAATCCTTTGACATGTACGCCTATCTAACAAGTCCAAGGTTTGTCAAATCCTTGGTGTTTGCTGCTTCCACTGGGTGAATTCTAATGCCTGGAAATCCAGTGCTGCAGCCAAGTCATCCCACAACACTGGGGTGTGCTGCTGAGCATTTTCCATGCAGGCTTTTGGTTTTCCTTGATGGCAAAAAGTAATAACAGTACCAGTAAGTACAGTCAGAATAAAGATAATTTTTGCAAGCATGGCAGCCACCTTAGGCTGAGCCATCTGCCAGCTGTACAAAGTTTCTCTAAACTCTCTGGCCATTTCATAGCAGGGTGGTTTTGCAGGCCTAGAAGACACTGACAAACTGCTGATTGATTTTTTCTTTTTTTTTTTTTTTCCTTTTTTTTAAATTTATGTTGGGATCTTGGGGTTTTTTTGCAGTCAGTGATGTTGTTCAGGATGAATTGAAAAGCTGGATACCATGTTTCTGAATTTACCATGTTTCTGAATTTACTTTGCTTAAATGAGTTGCACAATTTAATACGGGGGCATAGGGTGTATGTATTCCTCAAATTCCATTTCATTAACAGCGTCTTTCAGGTTTAAAGGAATAAAATATTCTTAATTAGTAAAAGTAAGGAAATATTTATTCAACATGGGGACTTAATTCTAACTTTTCTGAAAGCCTTGGGAAATATTTTCAGTATATATACAGTGGAGGCTGAGCTGTTTAGTTTGAGCTTGCTTTTTTTTGGCACAGCTGTGCTTAGCAGTTGGCTATTGGATGCTCTGGAGAGCTGCCCTTTAACTTTCCTCTGGGCAGGTCTGAGAAAACCCTCTTACCTCTGAGATTCATGCAGTCCACATGTGGACAAATGCAGATAAGGAAAAGCTCTTATCTGTGGTCTCTGTAGTGAATAGTACCACAGCAAGCAGTGGCACTGAGAGCTCACTCAGGCACTCTCACTAGGCATCTAAAGCTGAGTGAGGTTTATTCTTACTGGGAGTAAAACAGTAAATGAAATGTGAAATGTAAAACACTAAATGAAATCTTGTTTCTTAAGATAACTAAGTATAGCACCTTGAATATGACAAGAGGTGGATTTGCTTCCTCAAAGGAGAAAAACTGGCTCATCTTCCTTTTCCCAATCACAGCTTGGTCCAGCTTGGTCACAGCAGAACCAAGACATGACAGAGCTGCCAGCAGCAGCAGCACCTGGCCCTGGGTCCACCACACAGGAGAAGCAGCTCCAAGTAATTTCTCAGTCACCTAAACTTCCTTGAAGGCAGATGGAAAATATTTAGGAAACAAATAAGGAATGCTGAGACATTACATAACTGCAGGGTCAGACAGCTTTTCACTAAATAAAGAAGACCAGTAATGTACTTATGTATGCTGCTTTCTTACCTGACCTACCAATAATATGCCATCTGTATATGCCTCTCTCCCTCCCTCTCTCTCTCTCTCTCTCTCTTTTTTGGATGGTGACTGATATTTTGTGAAATGTCAAATCAGTCTTGAAAATTTGTATTCCAAGACCCAGTGATGCCTTAATATTTAGAGACATCCCACCAATTCCCTTCAGCAACAGAGATCTCCTCTGCTTTTCTGTCATTCAGCTCCTCATATGAAACAGGAACTTGAAAATTTTATGATTAATTTTTTTCAGATTTTTCATTAATAAAAATTAGTTTCTAGTTTTGCTTTCCCTAATTGAAAGAAACCTAATGTAGATCCATTTTTACTGCTCTTTCCTTAATTAGTTGTTTTGTACAATTACAAATTCTCCCCACTCGTCCTCCCAAGAAAAGAGTTTAGCATGAGAGGTTGTAGCTGGAGTACCAAATGGGCTCATTTCCAAATTAGGGAGCTCAGTAAGGGTCACCCATTGACTCTTTTCACCTATTTCTTCACAGTATTTTTAGGAATACTGTGTTCTCTGCCCCTCTCAGGCAGAAGTGTGCATGCAGCAAGAGATCTCATGCCTTGTAGAAAACCCATCCCGACAGCACAAGCCACTCCAGTTTCTGACTTCATTGATACAAAGTTGTCAGGGTTGGTTATAGCAGGGACTGTGAGGGCAGACACGATCCCACAGCCTCTGCCATGTCCTAACACTTGCCACCAAGTGTGGCACTGTGTCAGATGCTGATAACGAGGTGCCAAATAAATACCTGCTATTGCCTCCCCACCCATCAGCAAAATCGGCCTTTGTGATGATGCATTTCTGGATCCAGCCCCAGTTTATCAGTCAGTTCACTGATGTGCCCAAATTAAGGGTGCAGTCTCTTTGGAGACATTAGGGCTGACTCAGAGGGGCAAAACTGAGTCCTCCAGCCATGAACTCTCACAGGGAGACTGGAACAGCACCACCCTCAACCCAGCACCTTTTACCATGGGAAGATAATCAGGGGATGCTTTTCCTGGCGATAAATAGGAGCCACGGTGGGTCAGCAGTGGTCACTGGAACTGCCTGACTGAGGAGGAGGAGGACGGACCTGCAGTCCTAATATGACCTCAAGGAGCTCAGACTCCATTTCAAAGACACTGCAGATTATGGATGGAACCTAAACTTCTACCTAAGTCACACAAGTGAAACACTTAAAGCTGAGCACTATGAATTTATAAGTGCAGACAACTTTAACATCACGTAGGCTTGTAAAACACCCATTCCATTTGTTGGATCTCTTTTAAATGTCTTTCCATGGCTCTGAACTGAAATTACTTTCTAAGAAAAGCAACTGAGCAGCTATCCTTCCTAGTTAAAAAAAAAAAAAGAAAATTAAACTCTTTTAATGAAATTAAGAAAGGTAGGGTGTTTGGCTAGTTGCAACAAGACAAACACAATTAACTTATATTTTATCCCTGATGAAATTGGATTTTAAGATGTCACAGACATGAAAGAATCTGGCAACAGGTAATCCTAGTAATGCTAATGCAAGACCAAGCCTATGCAGAAATATTTATTTGCTTCTTCCTTCTCCTTTCCTTCCTTACTCAAAGTAACTATGCTGTATTTTCAGCTTAGCCTGAATTTTTGCTCTGAATTAAAAGGCCAGGTGAAGATTTAAGCAGATTAACATTAAAAGGCTGTTAAGAAAACCCATCAAAACCAGCTCAACCTGTACATGCAGGATAACTCTTTAACTTCATTCTTTTCAAGTGAAGAAATTGTTGTCTAGGGATTTTGAAACCATGACATTATAAGAGGCATGCAAATATGGTTTCTAAAAATGAAAGCTATTAAAGTGGCTGAGGCCATTCTCAATGCCCAGGTGAGGCATCTGCAGATTGTTGTGCTGCTCCCTGTCAGCAATGTGAGCCATTGGTATTATTTAAATCATTTAGGCTGACATTTACTTCTTTACTTTCTTTGCCACAAGTTCTGAAGTCAGTGGAAAGCCTGCAGGATTACGGGGAAATGATGACAGTCACTGGGCTGGCACTGCCAGGAATGAAGTAAGACTCTCCTTTCCTGTTACCTCTCTGCAAACAGTAATGGCAAGTGAAGGCCAGGGCTTTGAATAATGCAAGGGCCACTCTGGAGCCTCACAGTGCCAGTCTCCTTATCAGGGACACAAAGAGCTCCAAGTTTGAGCCACCAAGCCCAACAAAAGCCAGGATAAGGCTGGTGTGAAGTGAGGATGTTGTACAACCTCTCTCTGTGCTTCAGCTTGCCCGTCTCTTCCTGACTCCTGCTGTAACTCTCTAGCT
>NW_005054328.1:1756926-1764619 GCF_000277835.1 Geospiza fortis | reverse complement strand
AACCTCTCTATCACCAAAATATCCCTCAGTAGCAACTTAAAAATATGCCTCTAGAATAAGTACTAGAGTTCTGTGTGCCTTGATCTAACTTGAAAAATTCGAGGTTTTTTTCTGTTTTCCCACCACCCACTGCTTATTTTCTCTCTCCAGACTGTGTATTTATGGTGAGTTGCACTTTTCCTTAGCACGGCTGATTAGTTTTCCATTTCCTCTGTTTGTAAAGGCTGGGGAAAGGAAAGGTTGTAAATTAAACAGTGAGGGGGCATGAGCACAGATACTGGAAGGTGGATGTGTGTACTCTTGCTAAATTCTTGCAGTGGTCCTTGGCACACTTGTGGCCAGGGCACTTAACACCCTCCCATCCCATCTGAGAGCACGTTTCAGGAGTCAGCACAGGCTAGGAGCAATTCCCAGTGGGCACTGTGGATGCAGCCAACATGTTATGGATGCTAAGAGGGCTTAAGAGCCTGAAGTATTTTCCAGGACAGCTGGCCTCACAGTCAGAGAGGAGTCCTGGGCATGGTTAATCTCCAGAATAAGTGTAGCCAGAGAAATTTTTTTCCCAATGGGAAAAATACTGCTGTAAAACCACCAAAATTCATAGAGAAACCCAAGGGCAGGTTCAGTATCAGAGACTATTTTTAACTCCTTGTTTTGAAACCAATTAAAATTCTCACAGGAGGAACCTCTTGGGAGGTGGAAGGCAGCCCAGTCTAATGGAGGGGGTTAAATTCACATCTCACCAGATGACAAGGCATTCATGTGCAAGCTGGTACTCTGTGTCTATCAACAACTGAAACTTCCTACAAAGGAGTCACTGACAGAGATTTGGAACTTGCTCCCTGCTTTGGTTGACAGTTGAAATTTGAGATGCTGCAGATGGCTTTTTTTACACTGTTGTCTCTTGGAGACTATATTTGTAGATGATACAGGTCCTCTGTCTAATTATTTCCTTTTGCTGTAAAATCTGTAAGGGTATCTATATTGTGATTATTTTTTGTATTTTTTTAAAACAAAAGAAAGACTAATTAGTCACATGTAAAACATAGCTATAGTTTACTGTTTCAGCAAAATCAGAGCTGTGCAAATTATGGCTACTGAAAAGAAGACAGATTCAAGATCCACATCAGGTCAGAAGGAGACACCAAAATGTTTACCTCTACCCAAAGCTTAGAGTTTGCTTTTGGGACATTAATCTTTCTGTCTCATCTCACACTTGTTAAAAATACAAGTTAATTTTGAAATAAAAAGTAATTTCAAAGTGAAAAGTTGAAACTTATCTTGTAGAAAGCTAAGGGCTTCCTCATTTCCTAATTGTATTTGCTATTTGTCCCATGGTTCGTCCCTAGGTTGAAGCAGGCTTGCAAATGAATGAGTTTACTTTCTGTGCTGTATTCCCTCAGTGATACTTCATTTTTAGGTATTTTGGTTGGTCATGGTGAGGATACAAACAAGGCAAGACCTGTGATGAGTTTCAGCCTGCTCCTGTGTACTGCTGCTTTCAGCAGTTTTCTACCACCTTGGCAGGAGACTGTGCACTGTTACAGGAGCAGTGATCTTTAGAAACTACTTACTAGAGACACTAGAGTGTTGTTCCTATGTCCACAGTGTATTTCACCTTGTGGGTTATCAGCTTGGTTCTATGCTGCCAACAAAAAGAAATGACCAGTGCTTACCTAACACCAAAGATTTCCCAGCTGCAGGAGTGAAAACCCTTTGGTAGGCCAGCTAATCTGCATCACCTCTCTCACCATTCTCCAGGCACGTTCTGGCTGTCAGGTGATAAAACAAATGTTTAGGAGGTTTGGACTGGAACTAATGGTGATGTTGCTAGTGTTGTCTTCATGTGAAGTTCACAGATTAATTTGAAATGGGTTAACTCAAAAGAGCTGTAAAACAATATGTGAGGAATCATGACAGGGCACAGTGCTCTGAGAGTGGCTGTGTCTCAAGACAGGCTGCATCAGCTGGGTGCAAGACCCCAGAAAGCAGCAGCATTAATTTCTTCCAAAGATTCATCTTCCTTCAGATCAGGGGTATTCCTGGCCATGGGACACCCCAGTGTGCTGGGAAGAGGGATGATTCACCCACCTGTCCCAGCTCAGCTGAAATGCGCTAGAAAGGCTGCACTGCAGGCACTTGGCACTGCTGCCACCCTCCTTGCTCCTGGCTAGTCCCTTTCAGCCACATGGCCACTCCAGAGAATAAATGTCTCAGCCCTCATCAGACCTTGTGGCATGTTTGTCCAGTGGTGTCAGCGACTTGAACTGTCTCCTCTGTGACTCCTGTTTGTACTTTCTGGCAGCTGGGAAGCACAGTAATCAAAACATGGGTAGGGTGATATATAAAAGTTTATTTTTTTGACTCAATTATGATCTAATAGCTTATCATTCCTCATGCCTCATGCATCCAAGATGTTTTTCCAGATGAAGCCTGGGAAACATGAATCTTTGTGAAACAAGTCTATGTTACTCCTTAGTTGGTCAGCATGCATTACTCATGTAGAAGTATTCCAGATGAAACCACAAGTTTTCCTGAAAATGACAAAATTAATGGAATTATACCAGCACAAACTCTGTTCTTTGTAAATCTCTGCCATAATTTAGCTAGAGAAGAGTTTACCTTGGAATTAAGAAAATGGAGTTAAAGTGGTATAAATCTGCCTTGGGGATGACTGTGTTTCCTCTTTTAATTTTGTAGAATCCTTTTCTGCTTTCATGCTGATTATACTTATTTAGAAAGACACCTGGATATGGAATTTTCAGAAATCTATTTTCTTTCTGAGAGTACATTTATGCTTATTCCTCTTTTTTTCTTCCAAGCAAAGCAACTATTGTTGATCTAGTCCTTGGTGAACACAATCCGTGTGTTACTATGCGCCACTGTTTCAAGAATAAATTTTAAAATAAAAAAATAAGTCTTTGATAAAGCAAAAAGGTTTTGCTGATTCTCATGCTGCACCTCAGCAAGTATGTCTGCTACAACCTTGCTACTTTTCTACACTACTTGCAAACACCAAACCCCACTATGGCAGCAGTGTCAACAGGATGAAGCAAATATTTATTCTTCAGTGCATGAGGCTCAGCACTGGGTGCTGTTCCTCCTAACACCTGTATGACAAACACTTTTCCAGGGCAGCAAGCAGACCAGGTGAAAGGATGAAAGCAGCAAAGGTTTACATAGCTAGACTAGCCACAGGTCCTCTGCTAGTCCGTACAGGAATTACAGCCCTGTGGTTTGGTTATTCAAACTCTTCACTAAATAGAGAATTGTCCTGGTTCAAAGAGTATCCATAGCTCCGTGCCAAGAGTCCAACAAGAAGGGCAAGCAGCAAACATGTGCTCTCACAAAAGCACATTGGCAAAGTGTAACACTGTCAAAAGGAACAAAGACCTTTTCTTGTTTGCTCAAATCATGATGCATATGAGGACAAGAGACTGGGGTTAGACAGCACAACAGATTAGTACTTTAAGCTCGAAAATTTAGAAATTCAGGAAACTCCAGGATGACTAAGGTCAGATATTTTTTCTGTTCTTTATTGTATTAGTCATTAGGTTTATTGCTCTCCTCTGACCATCATGACTGAAACAAACACAGGAGCCATCTGCAAAAGCAAAAGCCAGAATGAGGTCTGCATTCCCTTGGCCTAGTTCATTCACAGTCCAGAGTCTGTCACATCCAGAGCTGCTCCACACAGTGTTAGAGTCCAACTGCACAGCATTGCTCATTCAGTGCAGCTACAGCTCCTACTGGGCCTATCACAACCTCTTGGGAACGTGACTCCTTTTAGTCTCTTCCAGCCAGACAAAATAATGAACATCAGCAGAGCCCAGGAATATGACCTGGAATAACCAATATGAAAACTAATAATTTTAATCAGTTTCTGAGGTGGTATGAACAGTTGTATCTCTACATGATTGTCCTGTGACAGTCACACCATTGAAGCCAGGTAAACTTAGTTGTGGTTATCCAGATCCCTTGGGGCTAAAGACATCCATTCCCATCTGGGGTGGCTCTTGCTGAGGACTTCTAAGCCAACAAGGTCAATTTGATGTCCCCACCCTCCTCTCCTCCTGAAATTTGAGAAAATGTCTTTTCCCCTTCCCTTCCCTTCCCTTCCCTTCCCTTCCCTTCCCTTCCTTTTCTCATCTTGTCTTTGATGGTTTTTTTTTTGTTTTTTAACTGGTACCTACAACTTTCAGATACAGACAGACACTATTAAAAATTTCCTAGCTCTCCTCATCATTTTTGGAGTGTTTCAGATCTGATGGAGGGTTTATATAATTTGGTGTCCACTTTGAGTATATTTATATTATTTTTCACTCCTAGTCTTATATAGTGATCCATAATCTCCAGGCAGAAACTTGAATTGCTCAGTGCTTGAGTTCTCCTCAATCAACCCTGTGTACCCAGGCACTTTTGCACATCACTTTGCTCCACTCCAAATTCCTGCACAGCAGAGCCCCTGAAAGATACAGTTCCCAAAGCAGAGAAACAAATTCCAGTTTTGGTTCACTAACCCAGCTGCACTGTCCCTGCAATACTTTGTTAGCCTGTCAGAAACCCAGCACTTTCATGTCATACTCTAATCAGTTAGATCTGCAACTGAGATCCAGACTACAAACTTATTGCCAATGGCAACAACCATATCATGGCTTTAAATCAACTTTTGTGCATGTGTGTGTGTATTATAACATTATTATTATTATTATCTTAAGGGAACGTACTATGGAGCCAAAATCATCATGTCCAATTAGCAAGAGGGGCTGCACATTAAGTTCAAAGAGCCCCTTTGCGTTATCTGATTCCAACAGAACCAGTAACAGAGTCTAATCTAACCTGCCATTTCAAGAGCTTTGGGGAGAACAAATTGCCATCAGAGGGGGAAAGACTTGGAATAGCATGCAGCCTGTCCTCTCCTGACATCCTACTCAGCAAATTCCTCACAGATTTCCTCCTGATGTCAGTAAAACTAACATAAAGGTTATTTCATAAAATCTTCTGTGGATTCTAACTTGTGAAAACTGAAGGATCCATGCCCAGAACAACAATAGAGGCTCATGTAAATAACCATAGCATCTGTCCTATGTGCATAAAGCTTAACAAATGACTGAACCAGAGGAGGGGCTGAAGAGTTCCCATGCTGTGAGCACATATTGAAATGAGCAGCCAATAAGTGTCAAAATCAAGGTGACTGATCACATAAAGTCTTCTTTTTTGACTGGAAACTGTTAGGAAAGGTTTCCAGCTTAATATGCAATTTGATAAGGAGTGGGAAAAAAAGAAGTAGAGTTAAGTGCTAAAGTTGTTATAAATCATATGAGCTATTTCTTCAGGGAACACAATCCCTTCAGCAGATCAGGAATGCTGTAAGATATGGAGATGTGGTCAGGACTGACAGCAGGAGGTCATTTGTTACCAGTGTAACAAATGGCAGTGTCCCCAGAATCAGTTTTGGAACCCTGGTGAAACAGCGGATAAGCAAAGTTTGGGATTTGGATATTTGCATACTGAAATCATGTCATGCAAATACTCAGAAACTTTCCTTTATCGTGGTGCCATCAGAAATGCAGACGGATATCCAAAATGATAATGCTGAGCACTCCTTTCCAGCACACAGTATTTCAGCCAACATCACTGGTATGTTCTGGCTACTTCACACTGCTCTGATTAAAACTCAGTCACCCTTACAGCTGCTTTGTGTTCCTAGAGCACTGCACAACAGCTGGATCATGCCGTTGATTTTGGCCCTTAAACTCCTTGGAAATTACTGTGTGAATATCAAAACCTTGGCCTTTTCTGTCACCATTTAAGCTTCTGTCACCTATATCTCTGGCTTCAGCACATGACACCTTTGCATTTGGGTAATGTGTTGAAAAAGTATCAACATCATAAGGGAAGACAGAGTAAGTGTTAGCATTACCCTGATTTTGGCAGGCTTTCACACTAAGAAAGGCTGTTAGGGGCAGTGTCCCTGAGTGTGGCAGACTGTCTGCCACACCTACTGTCAGGTAAGGCTTGCTGCAAAACAAATCTACAAGTTTAAAAGTTTTGAAAGAGGCCAAGTTTGATCTCCTCTAACAGCAACCATATGCTAATTAGCCAGATGATACGAAACACCAGGTCAATTGGTTAAGCCTCTCTGTTGCCATTTTAATGAACATAACTTTGCATTTGTCCTTGGTGGGCCTCAACTGATTTACATTGAGCATAAGCACACTTGAAATATGCATTCCTAATTTCTCTGTTAACAGGTTGATTAGCCTATAGCCAGCTGCTCGGTCTTTACACGGCCTCATGAATTGCTCTCTCAGCTCCCACAAGGACAGATGGATCAAAGTGGCTGTCTTGAGCTATGATGTGCCTGGGTGACACACCACCTTTCATGAAGTCTAACATACTCAGCTAAGTGCATCTGGTTGATTATGCAATGTTTCAGGTTGATGATGTGTCTCAACTACACATAAGTTAAATTTAACATTAATTGTGCACTTTCAGGTCTATAAGTTGAGTCACCTTGCTACAGAGAAATCCCTAAAATGGCACGTTACTAAGCAGAATATACTGTAATATAATAATCTGTTTTCCACTGCAAAACATATACAAGACAGTCTTCAAATATTTGTTCTTAAAACATGTGGGATGTCCTGAATCCATGAAGCTATTCACTGTAAGCCATAAAAAATAGGTTTGGTTTAGAGATGAAAGTGGCTGGAGGCTGTGACCCACAGGGACTCAGAAGGAAACACTTAGAAAATAGAGACAGATTGAATCCCAAGTGCTCTCTCCTGAGAGGAAGCATGGTTGGAAAGTTTCAAACCCATTAAAGTTAAACAAATTGAAAACCCCTATCTGAGAGGAAACATAGTACTATGTTTATTTTTCCATTATAAATCTGAAACCTAAAAGATTTCCTGAGGTTCTCAAGTATTGTTCATGCTTATAATGGAGATCTGTTTTTAGAAAGTGTAATTCATGTATTTAATCCAAACTGTTTGATGAAAAACACCCTGAATAAGCATTCAGGAAGCTAAAGGCCATTGTATACCTGTATCACATATTGTTTGGATAAGAGCAGGGCTACAATGCAAGGAATCTCTTTGTGAAACTCTCTCACTCCAAAATAGAGGGTCTAATTCTCTCCCTATTTATGCTGCTGGATGAATTCCACTGAATTAGTGAAGACATGAGTAACCAGTCATAATGAAAAGACAATCTTCATGCTGAGTGTGAAACTACAAAAGTGCAAGGCTAATTGTGGCACGAGATTTATAATGCTGGCCTGAGTCAAGTACATAGGCAAGCCACTGCAGACCCAGTGTAATTTAGCAAAGCTGAATAATCAATATATTTTAGGTTTTGCTCCCTTACTAGTGGACTGCTGCTCTGCACTCCTTATCAGAAGCGTGTGTGATGTTATTGATGTTGAAAAGCATCTGTTTGACTAATGAACAAACTGCAAACTAACACCAGAGATTAATTTAAATGAGAGGAAATACTTGGAAGCAGTGGAATATTTTTCATTAGATTTATTGCTATAAAATTTAGCAGTACAGTTGGTCAAGTGACAGAGCTGAGAAATGTTTGATGTCATAGTGTAAGGCTCAGTGTAGGTGCTTAAGAAAACAGAAATGTGAGCATTGAATAACCATGACCTGACATTTTGGAGAAACCCTGAATCTTCTGGAAAGAG
>NW_005054328.1:1720466-1756916 GCF_000277835.1 Geospiza fortis | reverse complement strand
AAAGAGTGTGTTGATATTGCCCATTTACCTGTTAGTGATTTCATACCATTTGTGCTCATTTTTCAAACTTCTTTTCAACTTTCCTTTATGGAACTTATTGTCTAATAATCCTGTGCAATATTTGCCACCTGATTTACTCTGCATTCTCCATTTTTCTTGGTTACCTGCAATAAAATCATTGTTTATTTCAGAGAAACAGCAGACTGACATTGGTCATGCTTTGGCACTCCACTCTCACAGAGAATTTCTACTCCAGCAATATGCTTTTCAAAAATTTAATCGCATTTCTGTTTCTCAAGTAAGCCACGTATTAAATAAGATCTATTTGACAACCTGCTTTGTTTTGTAGTGTTGAATTGTGAATGATCAACACGTCAGCTGAAGAAAAGGAAACACTGGAACATGTTGTCCCACATCAATTTTAAGTTCCATACATTTAAACTCATATCAGCATTTGGCGTGCTGAAAAAGATGGCTAACCTTACCTCGGGACTTTTTTTCTGCCACACACAGAGTTGTTGGAATGGTTGAGCTTTCTACCACAATCTCTTGAGCACAACAGTATTCTCCAGTTTTTAGAAGACTGTTGTTCTTACCAAAGGCAGTATTTCCACTGTGGCTTTCTTTTTTTGTAAGTAATTTTGTTTACAAATGCATCTTTATGTTTGTTTCTTTCTAGGCAGGGATGAGGTCCCGAAACCAAGGTGGAGAAAGCTCGTCTAATGGGCACTTCTCCAGTTCCAAGCCTGTCATCAGCCACACAGAGAATGAAAAACTTCAGGAGGATGCCAAGAAAAAGAACAAACCTCATCGGAAGGAAGATGAGGTCATGGTTTCAGCAACTGTCAAACGGCACTCAAAATCACCCGGTCCTAGTGAGAGAAAGAACAAGAAGTCCATAGAGTTTTCTAAAGAAGACTTGATAAAACTACTCAGTATAATGGAAGGAGAATTGCAGGTAAATTAAACATCTTCTAAACCATATTTTCTATGTACCTATCTATTTTTAGGTTGTCCAAAGAGCACAGAGCTCAGCTAACAGGAACATCATATTTAAGGCAAAGGACCACAATGATAGAGCAGTGGGAGTTGGTCTTTAACAGTCATAGTTTTAAGTGATGCTTTATTTCCCACTACAGCTACCAAAGCAAGATAAATTACAAACACCTGTCAAAGAAACACCTGACAAACAAATGTGGATCTGCAGGTGAGGCTGAAAACAACCACAGGGAAATCAGTGGTGGGTGAGAAGAAGGGAGAGGGGGAAGACAAGTAAATATAGGGAATGCAATTACAATCATTACTCAAGAGGCCAATATACAGGTCAGGAATACTGAAAATGGACCTAGGATGTCCCCTGGAACTTCTGCATATTTAGATGTTACTGAGGCTTCAGCCAAAGCTCTGCCTGTCCTGTCTGATTTCCAGAGCCTGGTGCTTTGCACATTCCTTGCCTTTCAAAGATCCATTCGTTTATTTCTTGGAGTAGTGCTTGCTTGAAAGCTTTCTCAGTTGTCATGGTTTGCATGTTAATTCCGCCCAGTAGTAAGTCCCTGATGGCAGTCAGCCTGATTCTGCACTTAACTTGTCCCCAAATGTCTGTCCAGTTTAGAAATTCTCTTTAATGCTAATACATCATTGAACTCTCTGTAGTGTGAGAGATTCTCTCCAGAGAATTTCAGAAGAAGCTGAAATGTGGTATTTCAAAAAGTCAATATGAAGACTTGAGGCTTTTCAAAAGTTACCCCCTTTTGTGGTCGGACTGCTTTTCAAATTCATACACTGTTTTGGTTGTACTTTAGTGACCTTTTTCACTGAACCTATGGACAAGCAGAAAAAAGCCACCCGACCTGTATGAAACATTTTGTCTTAATCCCTTTATTCCAATTAACTATTACTATTTAGCTTTTCATAGAAGGCTTTACTTTTCCTCACATTCATAACATTATTACTTTAATGTTGAACTTGTTACCATCTGATTTGTTACATAAGTCATCATTAGCACAACTCTGAGATTCCATCTCACTAAGTATCATTAAGTATCACTTTTTCTGCACATAATTCACCTCTAGTTTGTCAGAAACTACTGTCAACTTACAAGAAGTATGCATTCAAAATAAATAATTTTGTCAAAGATGGAGAATGGTCATTTTACAATGAAAACCTGCAGGGGAAAAAAAGGAAGAAAATATGTTGAATGTAATTTTGCAGAGGAAAAAAGAAATTACCATTACAGAAAAGTAACCATTTTTATCGTGCCTCATTTTACTTTATTCAAAATCTTGTATATGTAATTTCCTTAGAGATGGAGCTAGTGTGCAGCTTCTGTGGTGAGAGGAGCCAAACCTCAATAGAAATGTATCATGCTCATGTTATTCACAAAGATTTACCCTGAAGTCACCTTTGTGGTCTGGAAAGGCGAGGTGAAGAAAGTCACTAATGTTTCCTGTGTGGCAATAAATGTGGTCTTTATTGCTTGAGTAATTCTCCTGTTCTTCACCATAGTCTTTCACTTTGTGGGGTAGTTACACAAGCTTTGAAGGGCTGCCCATGTTCTCATTATCCCTATGGGGATGATGGGAATAGATCCTGGACAATACTTTTAGGGGTTTTCATACATACAGACCCCAAAGGGATGTCAGGCACTGCTGAAGCTTCCTGGCATGCCAGGAGGGTATGGGGACACCCACACTGGTGGCCATAGAGTGCTTCTGTTCTTCTGCTCCTTGCAGCCAGGCAGGGAAGAGAGAAATTATTTTTAATCCACACAAGTTTTTAATTTCATGTCAACCCCCCCATTTTAGTTTTTTCCCTGGTACCTGTGTTGACCCATTTCTGAAGTGGGCAAGCTACAGCACTTTGGCTTGAGATGAGAGCCTGGCTTTTACGCTACAAAGGAAGATGAGCCAAGGAAGGCTCCAGCCAAAGTAAATACTCTGGTATTACCTCCTGGCTGTCACAGTGACCTAATGCACTGAGTCATTTCATGGCTTTTTATTTTCAGATCTTTTCAGACATCTCTGGTGGCTGGCTGGCATTTCGTTGGACTGACAAGTCGTACTGCGGGTTTACTTTGAAGCCATTTCAATTCTGGCAATGCAAACACTATCTAGGCATATGTAAGAAGAATTTGTTTTGAGAATAGCATCAGGCTGTACCTGTAGGGAGATGCATTATTTTCTGAATTAAAAAATGGGATAAAATACCATAATTGTTTACTCAGCCATGAGCAGGGGGCATCTTATGCCTGTTCCACCAGGGTGACGCTGCCTTGGAACCCTCAAACAGTGAGCTAAGCCATGGGAGGTAACCTGTGACAGTGACAACTGTGGGGTTAGCAGGGTGAACTGGTAATGTATTTATATGCATCATGTGCTTAGTTCAGTACTCTCATCCTCTCACATCATAGACCCACACCACATTGATCTTGGTACCAATATCGAGCACTTACTTTACAACTTGATGCCCCAGCTCAATTTTGAAGTCAAACATGCCAGAAAACCATGGAGAGATGCCCTGTGCCCTGGAAATGATGTTTATGTCCTCATTTTTACCTTGATTTTGGTTTTTGTTTTCAAAATTATAATACCCGCAGGTAGCTTGCTTGTGCTTTAGCTTCTAGAACCACGTTGGACTCAGCTGTGCCTGTCTTCATGTTTCCTGGCTGGACCCTGTGCATTTACTGAATATAGAGAAGGAAAGCTTTTCACAAACATCTGAGGTCACCACATAACCTATGCCTTATTTTGTAAGAAAACAAAAGGGAAGAAAAAGTTTACAGAAGCTGTAGTGATGAGAATGTGTCCCAATATACATGGCAGGAGAGCTCTTAAGTACAGCCTCTCTGAAGGAGAGTGGGAAGCAAATGAACTGATGACAGGGATTTATTTTAATGGGCCTACAGCTCAGTGGAGTGTATTTTCTCTTGTGAGATCTAACTGCTCATATAAAAAAAGTAGTGATTACATGGTCTTTAAACCCATATTGAACATATAGTGGCAAAAAATCCATGAAGTACTGCTTCCTATACCTGGGGAAAAAAAAATCTAATTTTTAAATATTGTAAAGCTGGTTTGAAAAGAAAACTTCAAATACCAGTAGAATAAGTTGGACCATGAAGGCATGGCATTAATTTGCCTGGTTGTTACAGTGATTTCAGTCAAACCCACATGTGAATATTATTAATTACAGAGCAAGACAGGCAGTGTGGATCTTTACAATGATGATATAATACTATCTGTGGTTCACAGATTTTTGTCCAATGGCCTATGTATTTGTCCTGGCAGGAATATATTCCCTTTCTGTATGGTTTCTGAGCAGCAGCCATTAATCTTCAGCAATACCAACACTGATTTTCAACATTTCCTGATTGGGAGCCCAAAAGGAAATGAGGAGGAGTATTCCTACATGTTTACGACTCACTCTTTCATTGCATGTTTGGGGAAAAAAACCCCACAATAATAAAAGTATATTTATAAAGACAGCATCCCACTACAAATCATTAGGTTTTTCAAGGAAAATAATTTCTTATCCAGATTCTGTGCCTATTGCTGGAGGACAATTTAAGCTTGGGAGACAGTTTCCCATATTTCACACCAATTCAAAAAGGAGCAACTTTTCCACTCAAGGCCTTTATTATAGTCTATGTTTTACTGGGTTTCTCCAGTGCCAACGTGGCATTCATCCCCTGCAGCTCAGCCCCTCAATCCTGTCGAGGTCCCTTGCATGCTTTAGGGCTGAGGGAAATGTTTCCTGAGAGCCTGGCACTGTTGGGTAGCAGAGCTCCTCAAAGCCATGCAGCCATGGGGTGTAAAGGAAATGCATTTTAAGTCGTCAGCTGCTGTCACATTCCCTCTGTTGCAGACCTGAGGGTGCAGATGGGCAATGTGTGAAATCTGATGTCTTGAGGAACAGAATGTGTCATATACAAGAGATGTATAAATTAATATTTATTAATTAGACAAGACACAATTTCTGACAAGTCCTCAGATTTTCAAACGGTCTAATGTAGCACTGGGTTGGGTTTGGTTTGATATTTGAAGGGAAACACAATGTAGCAGATATTCAGAGGTAAATCTATTTATATACCATTCCTGGTTCAAAGGGTGAGACCAAAGCACTCTGCTGTCAAAGAAGTCCCTTCCTTACAAGTATTTAATCAAGACTGCATTTAATGGTTAATTTGAGTGCTTACACAAGGTGCCAGAGCAATATCTTGTTGAAGGGCAGGTGTGGGAGGCTGGTTGCTGAAACAAGACAGTCGTGGGGGAAGGAGATCTCTCATCCAACAGAGACAGGAGGAGCTCACCTTCAGGTGGGCTGCAAGACTTTCCTCTCACCATGGGAGGATCAGGGAAAGGTTAGCAGAGGACTCTGTTTTGTTCTCCCTGGCAAGATCCTTATGAAACACTTTGGTATCAGTGGCTGCACATCCGGCCACCAGGAAAATCCTCTGTCTTAACAAAGTCAATTAACACAATGGGTATAGGTGATAAACTACCCATTGCATGTTAACATTTAAAAGGTATTTTAGTATTTTTCTGTCTGTCTTTCTAGCAGAAAACTATGCTTTGTAAATGCAAAGCAAAGGAAAATTCTTTACTGTTTCCATCTTTCTGCTTTCTACTTTCCCTTTTTTCAGGGTTACATATTATATAATACCTTTTATTCTATAATTGCTCTGTTCAGCTCTTTTTCCCAATATCTAAATTTCCCTATTCACTTTTCTTCCCTTCTTTATTTTTCTAGTTGTGACCTTTTTTCTTACTCTACCTTTTTGTCACTTCCCAGCTCAGGCTTCCCTCGTACTGCAGGTGCATTGACTGACCTGAGAATTCTGGAGATAAAATTGTGCAAGATCTACTGTATATCAAATCCCATAATCTAATTTTTTAGGCAAATGCTCCCTTTAACCTTTTTGTTAACTTAGTAAGCCGTGTTTTAAGATTAGGTAGGTTGTTTACTTTGACTAATCCTATTGGAAAACAGTCCCAGAACTGAAAATCTTTAATGTTTATCTGATTTCTCCCATTTAATTTCTAAAGCAATTTTAGTTATGCCTAGTGAAACCTTTATGAACTCTGCTATACAGTGATGCTGCTTTGAAAGCCCACCTCTGTCCCTCCTGCCTTTAATGCCTGATGTGTTTGTAGGCAGCAGCCTTGCATCCTCTGAGCCTTTGGTTTTGCTGTGCTACTGTACCACATCCTGTCCATTTCCTCTGGCAAAATGGGCTCTCCATGTCCCCATCTGCCCTTGACCAGCAGCAGTCACACGCCGGGGTCACTTTCTTGGTGGCTGTAGCTGGATCTGCACGTGGGGCTTGCTGTGGGACAGAGCTCCCTGTGCCTTGTGCATTTGCTTTCATACTTGCCTTTCTCTTTAGGCATGGCATTACCTGGCCTTCCCATCACTTGTCACTCTGACTGGCATAAGCAAGAGAATTTGACTCTGTAGCTGTTGTTGTGATGTTTTTGTCTCTTTTTCCTCTCGCTGAAATGTGTAAACTTGCATGTAATGCCTCAAACTGCTTTTGTATTGACTTTCCCAAGATATTGTAACCACATTGGGAGAGCCACCTAGTTGTTGTTTAGTTAAAAACACTGTACAAACTTCTATATTTTTCTTCAGTGCCTTTTTATTTATACTCTTCCATTAATATTAATAAATATGGATCTACCTGAAAGCTCAAGCGAGGAATGTGGGATAGATAGATGGGTAGAAACCAAACATGTTTCTTGTGCAGGTAACAGAAACCAGAAGAGAAAGTCGGGCAAGTTGCCTTGGCACCAGAGAAAGCAGTGAAGAGAAGGAGTTTTCAAATGGTCATTAGCAAAATAGCACTGATTAACAAGCAGCAGATGAGCCAAGGCTGAAAGAATAGGTAAAGCCAGAGAAAAGTGCATGCAGGGTATCTGTGAAGTCCTGTTGATTGAATTGAAATAATTTAGGACTTATGAGCATATCATAGATGAAATACAAATTCCCCATGGGAAAAATCTTGGCACGTACAGAGCTACAGGGAAAAAAAGAAGATAGGGTTAATGTGAGGAGGGAGAGGTGACTTAAGCAGAATGGAATGAGGGGAAAGAGGCTGGGCAATAGAAGAAAAAGAGTGTAAGCAAAAGGGGAGTACAACAAAGATAAATGGAGCCAAGATAGACACGCAGAAAGTGGGCACACAAAAGGCAAGAAAATGAGGGGATAGATGTGTAGCAGTGTAGCAAAATAAAAGCCTAAAAACAAACCCTAAAAATGTCTGGCATATCAGTAAATGAGTAAATTCTCTCCTCTCTGACTGACCCCTGGTTTGTTTGTGTTTTGCTGGTGAAGAATGCTTTTGCAGCACAAAAAAAAAAAAAAACAGACCACAGATGCTCTCTTCTATTTTTATTGAATAATTTATAACCAGAGATTAATTTTGTCCAGAATAGCATGGTTCATTTTCTGTAGCTTGCATTTTCTGCTGTGCAAAGTGCAGAATATACCATAGGAGGTAAGAAGAACTTGTCTAGCAAGTCCCAAAATCATCAATTTTAAAATAGAACCTGGCTGTTTTGTGAGAGGAAAAAGAAAAAAAAAAAAAGCAAAGGTAAGACAGTATACTGAAATATAGTTAAATTGTGCTATTTCGGCAGTTTCCTGCTCCATCTGAAATAAAGGGCAGAGGTACTATCAACTATAGGGATAGTAGCCATCCATCTCTTTGGTACTAAAATTGCTTTAGATATACATGTATGCTTTTCAAAGTAATGGTCCCCAGTAAAATGTCCCTGTCACAGGACAGCTGTAGGCTGAAGACCTCTTCACAAAGATATTTTAACATTTTTCTCTAGTAATGCCTGAGCTGTACTTAACAGAGCTGTATCTGTGTGTTAGTTAGGCTTGAAGGATCAGAAGAGAGAGGAATAACTGAAAAGTGTCTCTGACCCATTGAACATCTTATCTAGAGTGGAAGGAAGAGTGGGAACAGCTTGGGGTTTTTTTTCCAAAAATTCTTGGTCTTCTGTTCAAAACAGAAGAGAATTGCCCACAACCAGCTTTTTAAGTTTTGGTCTTTTTCCAAACTGATCCTCTCTTGCAAACTTTTAAAAATTAGTTTTAAATAATGATATAATTTGACTATTTATTTTTCTTTTTCTTTACATTTACTTAGTAGAAATTGTATATTCAGTGCAACACTAATGAAGACGTTCATATCTCTTCTCATTTTTCTTGAAAGTTCACTCTGTGGGAGAGCACATGGCCGATCATTTTGCAATCAATGTTAAATGCATAAGCTTTCTGGCTTTAAAATATCTGGGATTCTTTGGAGAGCTTGCAATGAACATATGTCTTATGTGTCATAATGCTGTCCAGTAGTCTGAGTCACCAGTTGTTAATTTAACATTGCAGTTGTAGATGAACCTGTTTTTATTAACTTTGCTGCCCCAGTTCACTGTTTATTAAGTTTTTGTCTGTTGTCCTCTAGCTGAGGATCAGATAAGCTCTTGAGAGCAAAACAGATTATTTTTCATCCAAAACAAACTTTAATAAATGCAAATATAAATCTTTACATAATAATTGTCATAACATGGCTGAGAAAAAGTCTTTTTTCTAGGGTTAAAGGCTCCACCTATTGGTTGACTAAAGTGAGAGAAATGTAACATTTTCACATAGAAAACTCCAGGTCCTACTGAACATCCTGTGTCTTGCCACATCTTGCAAAATTGCTGCCTTGAGTGTTTGCATGATGTCCAAAATGAAGTAAACTCTGACTTATTTCAGAGGGCTGTGCAGATGTGGCACCCAAAATGATGCACTGCTGAGGGAGGCACTATGAAGGGAAGTCCTTTCCTGAGACAGGAAGGGTTTGGATTTTGCAAGTGATATCTTTCTTATCCTGGAAATTATTGGATTTCTTTGCAAAAAATTAGCATAAACTCTTCCATGCCAGAAAAATGAGTGGAACTGAACTAACTCAAATATACAGTTGCATGGTAGCTTCCAGACATTTTTCACCTTCAAGTTTAAACAAATCAGAAACAGAAATATTGATGTGAATATGGAACCCCAATTTCCCAGTATTGGCTCAGGCAATCTCAGCAGTTCAGGTAAAGCAGCATTCTGAAAGGCTTCAGAGTCATTCTTGGAAATGCAGTGGGAGAATAGAGAGGGGAAAGGATGTCCCCAAGCGAGGCTTGGGGAGGGCAAAGGGAAGGACAGACACTGGGGGGAATCAGGGGGATTTTGGAGACAACTGAGAGCATTATGGGCATGGCTGGGAGCTCTCACTCTATGCCTTTCACTGCCCACCCACCCCAGTTGCTTCACACTCAGAGTTTGGCCACTTCCCTCATTTCCTCTGACAACTCCTCCATTCAAATAATTGGTTGTGCTGGTGAGCGCTTGCTGAAATGCAGTCCTACTGTTCTTGCCCATTCATCAGCCACCAGTAACTTGGGTGCACATTGTGCAGCACAGAGTACTCAAAAACATCTCGTTGAAGCCAACAAAATGCTTGGACAAGAGAAAGTTGTGTATACAGTTTACTCCACATGTACACAGACTTAGGTCTGTTAGTGTCCCACATGCTCCTGTCTCCACAGAGGAGGCAGAAGGAATGCCTCTGACTTCATCATCCTGGTGGTTACAGCCCTGCTGGCTCCAGCTTGTCTTGCTCCATCCTGCTCCTTGTGTGCTTGTTCCTGCCAGAAGGCAGCAAGATCACTGTGGAAAAAAAAAATGCCT
Organism: Geospiza fortis; assembly: GCF_000277835.1. Lineage (NCBI taxonomy): Eukaryota > Metazoa > Chordata > Aves > Passeriformes > Thraupidae > Geospiza > Geospiza fortis. Next base: position 1,747,187 of record NW_005054328.1, on the reverse strand, counting down.
GGGCTGATTTGTTCCTCTTGGAGACAGGGTACTCACAGCAGCTGCTTGAAGTGCATCCCTGAAATTCAACTCGGAGCACCTAATTTCAGATGCTTCTGTTCTTTATACTGTCAATGTAGCACTTGCAAACAGCAATTTAGACAAGATGAGTTACACATTTAATGAAGATACTTTTTAGTTTCTAATGGATTTCAACAAATTGGATGATAGTACAGAAGAACCTGAACCTGGCAGAAATAAAATATAACAAAAGGGGAAAAATTAATAGGAGAACACTGATATTGATGTCAGAGCGCCATATTTTTTGTAGCATTCACAGCATATCTAGATCTTCTATAGGCTTGGAAATTAAATTTCATTCATGAGAAATGTTATTTCCTTTATGGAATGGAAATTAGAGCATGGTGGGGTTAATTTTATGTGTGAAGCATAAGAAAGAGGTTCATGATCCATGGGTCTCTTGTGTCTTGGTCCAGACTTACTAATAGGGCCAGATGATAAGAGAAGAAAGAGGAAAATAAACGCTTTTCCTGTTATTGCCCTTTCATTTCATTTCACTTTTTTTCCCCTCCTAAAGAGCTTCTAACAGATCACAATATAATTCTGGTTACAAAAGGAACATGGCAGCTTGATGGCTAGATGGATCAGTCTGTGGTTTCTGCTTGCTGCTGGGCTTCAGGCCACGTGAAAAATATACAGTTAATGTTGGCTGAGACAAACACTCTGTGACTGGATACAGCAAACCCAAACCAGTGGGTTTAGCCATTGTGAGGCATTGCTGGAGCATGTAGAACATATCCCAACATGCAGAGTCATGCACATAACTTGACAGTGACCCCTTGCCCTGGTGTCTCTGTGCTGACTGGATCATGACACTGTAATTCTATATGCTGTAGTAACTGCCCCACGGCTTGATAATATCAAGCAAAGCACTCTTTCAGTGTGAAAAGACAAGACAGGGTATCCCAGACCATAATAATTCTGAAAACATCAAGCAGTGTGGAGTTAATACTTCTCAGGGTCTTGCCATGGGAATTTTGCTGGCTATGGCCCAGACTACAGATAATTAATTATGTCAGTGAAAGGCTCTGGTGGCCTGTTTTCTTCAGAAAAAAAGTGACATCATCCATGGAGCGCTCTGGCAATAAAGCAGAACAAAGCTGTGTGGGCAGGAAATAACAGACAGATGTCTTCTAGTGCTCATTTGATCTGTTTCAAGGCTTGCTGGAAGAAGTAATACATTGCTCAGTGCTGCTTCTTCTCAGCTCTGCAATCTTTAGCAGGGACTTTTTCAAACATAAGAGGCCAAAATAATTTCTGATGTAATTCTTCTGGAGCCACTTCAGAAGATTTATGCAGTGGCTGAGCTAGTCTATCATGTGCCTCTTCTCCAGTATTGATTTTAGAAGAGCTTTCTGAGCTATCACAAGATAAAACACAATAAAATTAAATACAGTGTAGAGCTCCAAAGGCATCATACAAGGCCAGAAAGTTCTGCACAGTGTGGAGAAGACAGGGCAGTTCTGTTCAATATCCTCAGGGTCATGAGGGATTATTTGTATTTCTGGATATATATTTCACTTACCCTTTGTACAAAATCAACAATCAACAATGGTCACTTTTCATCACTGAAGTAATCTCTACCTCCAGAGCATATAGTGTATATCGTGTATCTAGACTTGAATACAGAAAAGTTAAAAGAAATTCATGCAAGTGAAATTCCCAGTTTCAAGTATTATGAAATTAAGCTAAGATGAAAGGTGTAAAAAAGCCTTTGCTGTACATAAAGTCTTCCTTGCACAAAACCACGAGGTATTCCTGTTGCTGGTACAGCCTTACTTTGACTCGAGTGTGTAGTTGTGGCACCACAATATTAAAAGATATAAAGCTATTAGAGCATGTCCAAAAGACAGCTGTGAAGATGGTGAAGGGTTTAGAGGAGAAACAATAAAGCAGCTGGAGTCCCTTGGTTTGTTCAGTCTGGAGGAGACTGAGGGGAGATCTCATTGCAGTCTACAACTTCCTCATGAGGGGAAGAGGAAGGGCAGACCCTGATGTCTTCTCTATGGTGACAGTGACAGAACCCAAGGAAATGGCCTGAAGTTGTGTCAGGGGAGGTTTAGGTTGGATATCAGGAAAAGGTTTTGTCACCCAGAGGGTGGCTGGGCAATGAACAGGCTCCCCAGGGCAGTGGCCACAGCCCCAAGCCTGACAGAGTTACAGAAATGTTTGGACAATGCTCCCAGGCAGCTGGTGTGACTCTTGGGGCTGTCCTGTGCAGGGTCAGGATTTGGATTTGATGTTCTCTGTGAGTTCCTTCCAACTCAGGACTTCTATGATTCTATAATTTTGCGCAATTAGCCAGCATTTTGCATGGCTAGCATCATTGAGTGATGCTAGCTACTTCAGATATCTGATACAGGAGAAAAATATATTTACTCAGTTTTTGGCAAAAAGATCTTCGTGTGATGCAATATGCAATAGAGCATCTAACATCCCTGCTTTGAAACATGCTTTGTACAAAAGAAGGGCTAGAGGGAACAATCAGGCCTTTAACAACAGTGTCATTCCAGCTGTCAGGAGTAGTTTTTATTACATTCTGTATATATATTTATAGTATTATGAGACAAAATTAAGAAAGTACACTTTCCTTCTAATTATTTTTGTTTCCTCCTAAGATAAGAATGAAGGGAAGTTATTTGTCTTAAAGAGGGACTAGTGGATTAGTGTTAGGAAAAATTTTCAGATACAGGTGTTTGACAGGTGTTCAAGCCCCTGCTTGAACGTGCTTGCTTTCATTAAAAACAACCAACCGAGCTAGTGATATCCACTTTCTGAGGTCTCTAATGGAACTTTTCAGAAATAAGGCTATTCCTGCCCTGATAGCAGCACATCATGTTCTGGATGGCAGGGAAAGCAGTGTGAGAACATTCTCCTGATCTGCCTCTGGATGCTTTGAGTGTGATGTTTATTAACTCTAGGTGAAATATTTGTAAAGCCTACTGGCATTTAGGAAATCAGTCACCGGTAAGACCCCAACATTACACGGATAACCTGTGACCTTATCTAGTTTCGGATGCTGAACAGAGCAGCTGTTGTGCTATAAATAACCTGAACTGTGTGCAATGCAAGGAACAACAACACAAGTAGAAGTAAAGGTTCCTGTCTGTGGCTTCATAGTTATTTTTTTGTCATTAATCACTGGCAAGAAAAATACAACTTCATAAATATTAAACATCTGCTACTTAGTGCACTTCCTTGTGTAGGTATAATAAAGTGTCTTCATAACCAGAAAAGAAATATTCAAAAGCTGGAAATATCAGGTTGCTAAAATATTACATAATTGCATTTCTTGTAAACTGTACTCCTGCTCCTAAATTTTCAAAACTTCTTTCTTCTAATTAAGAGGATTTTTGTCATGTTACTGAAATAAAGATTTCTCTAAAGTAGTTAGGTGTAAAGCAGTTAGGTGCCTCCAAACGTGGAGCTATGAAGGTAATAGTTATCAGTAACTGATTTTGAGAGATACAAACTGTGAATTTGCAGGAAGGCTACTTAGGAAAAAAAAATCAGGAGAAGAGTTTAGGACATGTACTGGCAAATGATCTTGAGTTGGGTTTTACACCTAGCTGGCAGTCATTACTTTGACTTCATTCAACCCATCTTGAATACAATTGAAGTTTTCCCCGATTTACTAGATGCCTTATATGAAACGAGTTTGATCAGTTCAGTCCCATTTCCCAGGTGACAAATAGCCTGTGGCAAAAATTCCCTGTTTAGTGGGTGCTGAGTTTTGTCAGCAGGCTCATGGGAGAGGCCAAAGACTGTGGGAATGGGGAGAGAGGGCTGTAGTAAATTGGCAGGGCAGGGCATGAGGAAGAGGCACGTCTAAACGCCCAGCTCGTGTAACAGTCTTTCCATTGACCAAGAATCCGGTTGCTAGGCTGCCAGACCCCTTTTACAAGCAGCAGAGTCATGCTATTGTTTCCTAAATGGTTTCAATTTTATGCAGGAACCTCTTTACATCCTTTCTATATCTTTTAAATATTTTACTAGGCATGTAGTAAAGCGAGGTTTGGAACACCACCCCCTGCTCTGCTCAAGTCGGTGCACAAAACCAAGTCCTTCTCCTTTATTCTGCCAAGAAGTGAGTGTTTCAGGGTGAGGAGAGGGCTCATGTCAGCCTTCCATCTGGGCAAGCAGTGTGCACTCATGAGAGAAGGGGAGCATTGTCTTGGATTTCCCAGGTAGTTACACAGACCCCATCTCTTTGGTAAGTGCACTCATGAGTGGGGAATAGAGGGGAGGGAAAGGAGAGCAGGCAAAACTTTGTGGGACAGCAGTGCTCCCTAGCACCTCAGGCCATCCATGGCATGCTCAAGAACTGAGGTCATCAGCCTTTAGATTTTGGCACCTCCAGTAAGCATAAAAAAAGCTTAGACATAGTTCAACTTTGCAGTTCTTCTATCAGCAGGAGCAACCGAAGGAGTTAAATGAGTACATCTTTAATCTGTCTTTATTGCTCCTACTGCTTGGAGAATCTGGTACTTGGGACCAGATTTTCATTAATGGAAAAGTATCTTTATTTTCAAGAACTCACAATATTAACAGTATAGACAGAAAGGTAGCTGAGTGTCTTCTGTAGGAAAATGGAAGTAATAAAAAACTAATAAAAGTAAATTTTTAAAATTCCATATTTTGACTTTAAAGAGCTTCTCTGACTAATTGCAGTCTTCTGGACTTTTGAAAATGGGTTTCATTGTGTTACAAGCTGTTGCAATATGCAGTCTTCTCAAGCCTGGATGCTCTTTCTCATCACAGCACCAACAAAACAAAACAAAAGCAGGGCTTGAGAGATGATTTTCCTGTGCCAAACATCATGTTCCTTCTACCAAAACAGCTGAAAACTGTTCTCTGGGATTTATACACAAGTTTATTCGCAGTTTGAAATATCTTCCTTGTGTTTGTCTCCTAGCTTATGATTTTCACAAGACAGGACTGTGCTTTGGGGCAAGAGAGGCACCAGCAGTAGATTTCCACCAGCAGAAACAGCTTGCCAGAAAAGTCCCCTCTTCTTAGCTAGGGACCCCCACTTTGAGCCTCTCATGCTCAAAGGTATGCTTCTTCAAAATTCACAGGTTTGGATTTTGAAGTAGCTCCAGTGCTCCTCTGCAGGATTATTCTGACTTGTTTTCTGAAAATGGTCTGCTTCCTGCAGATCACTATACATTGGAAGAAAACACCTCTATCTGACCTCTCTTCTAGTTATTTCAGGGGAAAATTGGTCATCTGGAGAAATATGAAATCACAAGATACACAGGCATGCTCCTTCAGCTCCTTCCCTCTATATCATCCTGAGGAGTTTCAGAGACACTAACTGGAACTCACAAACCCTGAGGCTGATGGATGTTGCCTGGATGTCTCTCTGACCTAGGTTAGCTGCCCTTCAGAGTCTCCCTGTGATGGAGCTTGTTTCTGACCAAATAAAAGCAAATTTGTCTCCAGTTTATTATTAGCATTAGGTTCCCTTTTTGGTCCAATGCTTCCTAGCAACCTGTGTGTCTGTTTGTCCTTTGTTTTTCACAAGCTGTTATCACAACTGAAACAAAGTCCTTGGTGAATTAACCGATACCCTTGAGAAGATAAGGATAGGAGAAATGGCTGAGCCCAGAAAAGGCAAAAGGCAGCCTGCCCCATTAATGCCATCCAAATCTGAGGGCCAGCAGAGTGTGGGGTACCCAAGAAGGGTACAGGACAGGGCAGCTGACTGTGCCCCTGGGCATGGTGCCACCCAGCCTGACTCTGGGCTAGGTACCCTCCCATGGGCTGCAGCAAGGGCTGTTCAGTGCTGACTGTCCTGCCCTGTTCCCTTGGAGCTGGGTGTGTCATTGCTTCCCTTTAAAGATGAAGCAACGAATGGGTTTTATTCTTCAAAGTTCTGAAGTGAGCTTGGGCACCTATTTTCCTTCTTGGGGTGTCAGTTCCTCCATTCAGCATCATCCATTCCCCTGGCTTGGCTCCCTCTGGCTTGATTCCCTCTGTCTTTTGGGGGACCCAGACCTGCAGCATCCAGAAGCCTTTCTCAGTTAGCAGGGGCATTCTTAGCTGTTTCAGGGACTCTTATTCCTACTCCCTTGTGCTAAAGTTGCTCCATTTTAACAGTGAGTGATGACAGACTAATGAGGCCAGAAGGAAAGTCAGGCAGTGCACAACTGAACAGGGGCTGGGGCACTTGCTGGGCAGAGCAGCTGCCTGCACAGCTATTTCTGTATCAAATAACCATTGCAGGGGCTGGAGTCCAGCTCTTTGCTCTGCCTATTCACAGTGTTAAATCCCCAGTCCTGAGCTGTCTCTGTCTGCTCTGCCCAGCCCTGCCAGTGTTTAATTATGCCATCCAGAGCCCAACAGCTCCAACGTGAGAGAATGAACTCATTCTCCTCCCCTCCCAAACAGGGTCTGAGGTGTGCCTGTCCCTGAGGAAAGGGCTGTGTGGGGCATGAAGCTTTGTGCACTCAGAATGAAAACAAAAAGACATTTCAACATGATTGGTTGTGTCCCTTGGTGCAGAGGGTAGATGGGAGCTGCTCCCTCATCCCCATCCCTCTGTGTTGGTGCTCCCTTTGCACAGGGCTCTCCCTGAGCATGCCTGTGGCACAGGGCCCCTGCTGGGAGGCACACAGCAGAATACCAAATTAGTTCACTGGGACAGGGTGAACCTCATGGCCTCAGAACTGCCTCTTCCTAAAAGGGCTTAAGATAGCACATCATAAAATCTGGACATTTAGGAATCCCTCCATACTCTCATGCTATCCTATTGGACTTTTTAAAGGCTTTTTCTTCAATATAAAAGCATTGGCCTCATGGTGATGAAGACACTAAGACATCTGTTATTTCTACAGGGATAGAGAAAAGTAATACATTCACAAACCTGTCAAGAACCTGCCTAAAATAACATTTTTCCTGTATTGAGAATGGCAGAGTCTTAGGATGTGATGTAGTGAGGTGTACATGCTCTTCTGCCTTTCTTTGGGACTAGCTCACATAATTCACTTAGTTGTAACATCCGTGAGTGATGAATCTTTCCTGCTCTCTTTTTGGAATAAGATTAATACCATTCCAATTTGCATTTTGTATCTTGCAGACAAGTGCAAATATTTTACTTCAGGTTACATAATGTTATATATATTGGGCTAGTTCTTAATTAGATGGCATGATCTTTGCCTGAAGTTCATTACTTATTTTCATGTTAAACTGTTTTAAATTAAAAAAAAATAAATTAAAGGATCTTTACCATTTCCCAAAATTATTTTCTTGCTCATTTTAAAACCAAGTAGTTTTGTTGAGCTGTGGTGCCTCTGTGGTTCTGGGTAAAGATTTAAGATTTGCTACAGGCATGAATTGAATGCTGTTATGAATGGCATGGAAAAGCGTGAAGAGTTGGTCAGTTCATAAATCTTAAAACAGTTATTGCTTACATAGGGGCAGGATTTGTGAAGAATTTTTTCCTAAAATGTCTGAACCTTTCCTTAGTGCTTAATTTACTTCCCAAGCTCACATGGGTTGTCAGAAAGGCAGGCAAGAGAAAGATGCCCATACTCTTCTACTCCCCAGCCATTTGCACTTGTGGGGAAGATGTTCCCTAGGGAAATCCAGGAGCTCCCCTTTGCCCACCAAAAACCTGTAGATTTTACAGTCCCTCCCTGGACTATGGCCTCATAAACATGCCTTGAAAGAAAATCAGGTGCCCTGCCCCCATTTTACAGATGGCTTAACAGGTGTTGGCAAGTATCATTAGAAACAGAGCCCTGGCTCAAGTGTTTGTCCACAGCACAGCCCTAAAGTGCTCCTTGTTCATAGCCAGGTGGCTCTGCAGAGCTGAGTGGTCATGCCCAGGTGTTTGCTCATGCTGCTGGAACTGGGGGCTTCCACCTGGGGCAGGGAGCTCCAGGCTGCCTTTGGCCACAGGTGCACCCCTGCTCCCAGCCCCTGCCCCAGCAGCACAGCCTTCCTCCAAGCTGGGAGGATTTGCTCAGACTTTCCCATGTCTCGTTAGCTAGGGTCTGCAATGTCTAGGGTTTTGTAAAAAAAAAAAAAAAGGAAAATTATTTCAAAGGTTACTTGAAAAGAGTATTTAGTCACAAATTCAGTTAGGGAGTGACTAGGAAGTAGCTGTCGGAGAAATATTAGCTCAGCTCACTTGTGCTGCTTGTTCTCCTCATTTCCTTATCCCTTCAGGGAACACCATGGGCAACATCTAAGATCCAGTGTATGAAGAATAATGATGTTCTCTGGCTATAGTTGCAACTCAGATAAAAATTCATAGCATTCAAATGTAATGCCATGCAGGAACAGAATAGTTCATCCCTTAAAGTACAATATTTGTATTGGACTGATCGTGTTTAGTCTGAGATGTCCCAACATTGTTATATTTGCATTGACAGCCTGTCATTTTTCTAATTTATTTTATTTTTGTGTATGCAGTCTGTACATATGAAATGCCCCTATTTTCCCCATGTTCCATCCTGGTTAATAGGCTGACTCATGACGGTGATTTGCAATATTACAGGCAAGAGAGGATGTGATCCACATGCTGAAGACAGAGAAAACCAAACCTGAAGTTCTAGAAGCTCATTATGGGTCTGCAACTCCAGAGAACGTGCTTCGAGTGCTACACAGGGATGCCATCCTTGCCCAAGAAAAGTCTGTAGGGGAAGACGTCTACGAGAAACCAATTTCAGAGGTAACAACTTCTTGATTATTCTGTATGTGCAGGGGGAAGCCTAACAAGAAGTGAGACTCCATATATTTCGGATATATTCAAAGCATGCAAGAGGATTACACAGAATTTGTACACTGAAAACAAAATCTTGTTCACTCATATGCAGAATAATTTGTAAGCGAAGTCACTGGATTTGAACACAAAGCATAAAGAGGTTGTATGCTTCCTAGGGCTTGTGCTGATATGCAAGACCAAAATCTTTGGGTGTTAAATTTCTAGTTTTTGAATTCCTTTCAATTACAGGCTTCAACCTCTACTGCTCACAGCACTGGTAACTACTCCTTGATTTTCTTGGCATACTAGAACACTGTCATGAGGGTAGTTAAGAAAAGAAGACCTTTGGAGATTGACTTTGACCATATTTATGGGATCATAAATCCATATTCATTTTACGTCACTTAAACTCTAGGGCTGCAAAGCCACTGCAGACCCTAAAGAAGACTTATAGGACTCCTAGCTTTAAAATTTAAACAATAAATGAATGTCAAGTAGACCTGAGAATTAGAGTAGACCTGAGAATGTCTGAGGCCATAGTGAATGCCAAAATAAAGAGCCATTGCTCCTGTTCATAGTTTCATAACACTCCAGGTTGTGGGGAAGGAGCATGCAACAACATAGTTCATCCAATTAGAACACTTAATTTGTTAACCAGGAGTTGTGTCTACCATGGGATATCTTTGTACTGTGTATTCTCATTGAAGCATCTCCTGGAATTTTTGGGATGTTAGTAAATAAGGAAATCAAACCATAGTATGTGGGAGCATACATAAAATACTCTCAGACAAGATTAAAAGAGCTTAGCAAGGCTTTTTCCAAATAAGCTGATAATTTGACAGGGACCTCAATGTAAAACTTTCGTCATGTACAGATTCACAAGGCTTACGTTGAAATAAAATAGAAAAACTAAGTGCAAAATCTACTCTGAAAAGCTGAATCCAACCTGGCTCTTTTATAAAATGCAATGATTTTTTCACTTTGACTGCTATGGTCAGCTTCTGGAGACCAAACTGCCAAGGTCCTCCTGCTCTCTTATTTCCCTCAGTTTACTGAGATGTGATGTGAAACAACAGCAGCCCAGGGCAGCTGGGGCTGAGGAAGATGTGATTCTCACAGGGCAAGGGTTGGGAGTGGGCAGAGCAACCAGACAAGTACCAAGGCCGAGGGCTGCTTCGGCAGGGAGGAGGCTGGAGTTGGTCATCTGCACCCAAGAAATAGCAAAAGCAACATGAATAGCCATGGTGGGTTTGGAGTACTCTGGCAAGTTTTTAGACACACCTTCCTGGGTTTTTTTTCTGTTTGTTTGAATAATAGTTGGCATGTTAATAAAAAATGCAGAGAACAAAAAGGGCAAAAGGTTGTGAATAAATAAAGATAATTTCTGTCAAAAAACAGGCTGAGGGGAAATTCCTAAGGCTTATATTTAATTGTATTTGGTAATGTAAAACTGAATCTGAGCAGAATCTAAATAATTTGGGTCTTTTATCTCAGCAGAGTTGCAGGTGTGTTAAAGATGTGTGACTCAAATTTCAGCCTTCAGATTACACTTTATGCTCTTCATGCAAGTGTCCAGTCCCCTACAGGTGTGTGAATTCAGGCTCCCAGGCTCTGAGTTCTGAGCTACAGCTTTTTCCCAGTGAAATGAAGAAAGCGTGCACAGCACTTCACCACAGGGGAAATACAGTACTGCAACAATATTATTTGTTACCCTAAAGCTAAGTGAAATTCTGTCCTTTGTGCATCTGAAAACTGTGCAAATGTTTATTGCTAATATGTCATCCAAATAAATCATTACTTTCACGGAGCAGTTATTCTTATTTCTAGTCACTGCTTTACGTAAAAGGCAAAACATATAATTACAGGACTTGCATTTACCAAACACAACATTGTTGGTTAATAAATCAGATGAAGTAAGCAAGGAGACCTTTAAAACAGTCTGTTCTCCTTTCCTACAATCCAGCTGGACAGACTTGAAGAAAAGCAGAAGGAGACGTACCGGCGCATGCTGGAGCAGCTCCTGCTGGCAGAGAAGTGCCATCGTCGCACCGTCTACGAGCTAGAGAATGAGAAACACAAACACACAGATTACATGAACAAGAGTGATGACTTTACCAACCTCTTGGAACAGGAGCGGGAGAGGTGAGTGAAAGACCAACCCCAGTGTCCCAGTGCTTGTCCCTTCAGCAGCGACACAGACAGGAATTTTCTGTGTTTAAATGACACCAAACTTTTGTGTAAAACATCTGTAAATGTCAGTCCACTCCTGTCATTTGTACACACGTTACTGTGCAAGTCTGGAGCTGGAGGAATACCACTGAATGTTCCTGTAGTGTGAGCTTGACTTAAGAAACAAATTTGTTTTGAATTAGCCATGCCCATTTTGGGTTCACCTCCAGGTAGCTTTTGATCAGATGTTATTTGTGTTGGCTAAGTTTGAGACTGGCTTGCTTAGCTAAGTGCTGAGTTTGTGAAGGACACAGCACTGTTGTCACTGCAGGAGGGCAGGGTAAGGAAAACCACAACACACATTAGGATACTGGCACACCAGTGGTGGGACTCTGCCATGCCCTTTGTGTTTAGGCTTGCAAAGTCACAAACCATTTGCATTCTCTTTCACATTTTGAAGACGCATGCCTCAGGCAAGTTATCTGGAAGAAAATATTATCATGCATTACAGAATGTGCCCAGCCTGTGATGGACTATCTGTGGTTTTTATCTCACAGTCCCATACACCCCACATTTCTTTTTTTTGAGTGTTTATTCTGCTTGTTGGATGAGTAATTTGTTCTCTGTGCCTCTAAGAAAAGAAAGATATCACTTACCTTAGATGAAGACTGAGCACCAGTAACAGCCTCAGTTTTTCAATATGAAATTTTTGTGCTTATACCAAACTGCTTGAAATCAATCCATGTTTCTTTTTTTTTTTAATGGCTCTAAGAAAAATACTTAAGGCAAGTTAAAAGAAGAAATGCTTTTGAGGAAACCACAGGCTTGTGGCAGATGTTTGCAAAAAGCCAGGAGCAAAACTGTTTAGTGTATTTCCTGAACTCACTTCAGTGCCAACTTTGAGTAGGTGGCACATGAGCTACAGTGACCGTATTTCCTGGTTTAATAGGTTTTGGTTTTGTTCTATCTTTACTTTCCTGGGTTGATTGGCAAACTTTAAAGAACAAAAATGCTTCCACATCTTAGGAAATTGATTCTCACAGTAGAAAAGGAAAAAATGTAAAAATAAATATGCTTTAAGAAATAAAAGATGTTGTATTTTCAAGTAAAGAGCAACTTCACATCTGATTCTCATAGAGACATGTGTCTCTATACTGAATATCCATGTATGTGTGGACACATACAATGTGTGGACACAAAAGTGGTTTTAAAATACCAATTACATTTGTCCTTACATTTTAATATTCACATTAATTTGACAATTGTTTCCTTCTTATTATTCCCTCTCAATGTGTGAAAGCCACTAAATAGTCTACTATTATGACCTGGGTTGAATTGACTTCCTTTAATGAAGTGATTAAAGAGCTTTTTGTCTTGCCACTAAGATATCATGTCCCATATCTGTGGGCATTTTCTCTTACCCTTCCTGCTCTCTCAAACTTCAAGTTTTCTACATTCTACAATTTTTGTAAAAACAGCAATAAGAAAAGGAAAATTTGGATTTGAATTTCTCTTGAAAGCAGATCTTTAAGAGCAACTAAATCCACTGGCTTTATTCACCAGTTCCTCTGTACTGGTGTCTGCAGGGGAATAATTGCAGTGCTGAAGCCCTTTTGATTTATGTTGAGTAATACCAGAAATCTGATGTTTGCTATTTAACCCACTTTGTTTGTCTATGACACTACTTTGTTTCAAGATAGTAGTGGCCAAGCAGAGAGAACATGACATGCAGCTAAACGTAGAAAACCAAGATGCATGTACCTCCCTCTTCAGGTTCCTCCTCTCAGATGACTTGCAGAGTAGATTGGCAAAATCAGGATGGGCTTACTTGTTAAGCATAAAGTCTTAAACAATCTCAATTTCTTACCTTTGTTTTCTGAGTGCACATGAAACTGAGGCTGAACTCACATCTTTGTAGATATTAAAAACTAGAAGTAGTATTGTTTGAGGGCTATATTCACAAAGAAAGAGAGGGTGACAGGATGACTTCTTAGGAAAGCCCCAAAGTGGCAATAGATTTTGTCAAAAAGAAAGTTTGAAGTGGAAAAATTAAGTTGCAACAGATTAAAGCATACAAAAATCTCATTCTCAGTCTACATATTGGGATAGAGAACTGACCTGCCCAAAGGCATTTTTTAAGGTCCTGCATAGGCATTCTTGTTTTATAAGTACCACTATACATATAATTCATTTTACTGTGGTACTTTGAGGATTATTTTATTAAGAGCTGAACAGACTTGTAGTCTCCATGAAAACGAAAAGGGACACAGAGTTGAACTTTGCCCGTCAGCCACTCTGCTGCACCCACAGTTATAATGTTAATGAGACAGGGTGAGCCAGAGGAAGAACAGTGCTGCAGGATGGCCATCTCACAGCAGTCTGCTACCATGAGAGAAGTAATAATTTTTACACTGGCTCTAAGTAATTTCAGCAGTTTCTTTCCTCACAGCATTTTATCAATCTTCCTGAACCATTGTTGTCTACATCAACTTTTGCAGGCCACATCTGCTTTTGCTGTCTTGTGAAAGTTTGAACAAAGCAACAGGGGATTCTTTAAGAAAGAAATATGCCTCAGTTCTAATGTATGTCTAACACTCTCTTAATGTATTTACTTTGGAACATTTTTTACATGAGCTTTCATACATTATCTCTAGTCCATCTACAGCAACATGCTATGAAAGCAAACAGTTCCTATGAGTGACTAATTATTAGGCCAGCCTCATACAGGAAGGAAGGAACAGGAAAACATGATTTCTCAAAAATAATGATGCGTGAAAAATATGAAAAAGAGAAAATTGTGCACCAGGAGATTCCAAATGTAGACAGCTGGGGATGTGGGGGTATATGGAGAAGGCTGAAGGGCCTCACTTTTGCTGTTGGCTCTGCAAGACCAAGTGCAACTGACCTGAAGAAAGATTGTGGAAAATGTTGGCGTGTTACAGGAAAAGAGCAGTGACAACCATTTGCCAGGTGAAGAAAGAAATCTGGTACTTTTAGTGGAGGGTGCTTCTACAGACATGGTGGCTGAAGAGTTTTGCAAATTTCCCTATAGTATGCTATACTAGTACTAATGATGTTTGAAACATCTAATGATGTTTGAAAGTTATGAACAGTATTTTCTATTTTTCTGTGGTATCAAATTTCCTGTTTCAACGCTTGCCCACCTTGGCTGCTGTTTCTCTAACATCAAGCTGTGCTTGGGTATCTCTGACTCTGGGGGATGCGGAACAGACATCTTCCTGGAGCCTCCTGAGGAGGCTGAGGAATATGGAGAAGAGCTGAAGACCCCCAGGCCCCCTCAAAGACTTGGATGATAGACGGTGGTGTAAGGAGTCTCTGGTCTGAGAGGTGGAGAATGAAGGGTCTTCTCAGAACTGCATTAATGCTGTGGCTGGCAGTGGGCACTTGGAGAGCAGCAGAGCAGGCATCAGCAGCCCCAGGGATAAAATTAGTCTTCTTAGCACAGGCACCCTCATGAACTTCAGCTGTGTTTTGGGGAGGGAGCTGGTGGCGTGACTTTGGAATGAGCTGGGCACAGCTAAACCAGCCATTGGTACTTCATGACCCCAAAAATTCTTGTATAAAGCAGGCTTAACATGAAATGGTACTTGGCTGTTCTCTGTGCTGCCTAGTCGCAGCCCTCCTGCCTTCCCTTTTAGGGAACTGGGGGCAGGGCTGGGGGGAATCTTTAGTTTATCAAATATAAACGTTTTCATTTGATCAGCAGGGCTTTTTTTTTCTTTAGTTTATCAAATATAAACGTTTTCATTTGATCAGGAGGGCTTTTTTTTCCGGTGGAAAAGGGTAGAGATCTTCGCAATCTCAGCATTTCTTTGATGTTTTGATTGACCTAGGAGATGAGGTTTAAAATGCTGACATTTTTAGAGGTGCTAATCTCTGAAAATTTTTTTCTTGTGCCCTTCTTTTAATCCTCTTGGTTGACAGCACATTTTGCTCCTATTAAAAGCACTGGAAAGCTCCCATTGATTTTAAAGGTTCAGAAAGAGGCTTGAAGTGAAGACCACTGAGCCAGTCCTGCCCTCCAGAATGGATAGAAGAAATAGCCTGAAAGCCTGCAAAAATGAGGAGCAGAGAATTTCTTTTATATATGGATGAGACGTGGGTTGCCAAACAGAGGGTGTGATGTGGCAGAAAGGCTCTGTAGGAGCTCTGTTATGGGGGATCCATCCGTGCGACTGCTTTGTGAGGCATTTGATCATTTCCAGCACAATCCCTGAGCCTGCTGAGACTCTGTCACCCCACCACATAGTGATCAGGAAACGTACACCCAGTATCTCAGTGCTGTCTGTGCTAAAGGATAGATATATTTTATTGTAAGGCTGAATACTTTATTGTATTCACTGAAGTGATGAGGATTTAATATTGGTTCTTGCTTTTCTCAGCGCTTCAAATTATTCTTTACAAGCACTGGGAGTGTTCTCAGTGCACTGAAGCATTTCACATTTTCCTCAAAGGCAAGGCTGAGGATTCAGTCTGTACTTCCTAAGCATTGCCCTGCTAAATCTGGTTTTAGTTAAACCCTCTTTTTGAAGTACATGGCCATAATTAGATCTGCCTAGAGGAGACAGCAAGACTGTGACCCCAGCTCTTTCCTCCACAAAGTTCCCTTTCAGTCTTCACGTAAAATTGTCTCCTCTTTGCTTTCCCCACTGCAGCACCCCCAGCAAGGAATGCACTGGCAAGGCCCTCGGAGGTCTGGGATAATACATTCCTCTGGACTTCAGTCATGCTGGCACCGAGATGCTCTTGGCTGCTCTGCTGGTGATGTAATTCTGGGCCCACATCACCTGCAAAGGAAACTGATCTGTGAGCAATAAAGCACACAGCCCCCTTGAAACAAAAATGGGAGTGTTGATGTTAACAAGTTTACAAACTCCCTTTTCTCCCCTTTTTGCATTTCTGCTTTTAGTACCAAGGCTTCCCTCCTCCCTTTTCCCACGAGACGACAGCACCAAGCCTTTCACTGGGAAGTGCTGGCCTTTCTGCTTCCCTGTATTTCATGGATCCAAGCAAGTGTAAAGGCTGGAGTGTGATACAGATTGGAGATTTTGAGCGTGTTGCCTTTCCAGTTTGTGTTTTCCCTCAATTTTTATGAAGACTGTAAAATAAAGGAGCTGGCAGGAAGACAGCAGGGCAGAGTATCCAGAGTATCCATCAGTCAATTACTTGTTTAGAGAACAACCAAGCCAAAAAAATGAAGTGTTCAGGACTAATACATTTCTGTGATTTATCACCATAAAGCCAAATTCTGTGGTACGAATAGGCCCATACAGAAGTATTGGGGTGAGGTATAAGATCCAAACATGTAACACAGATTTTGCCCTGTAACTGTAATCTGCTGGTGATTCCTCTTAAGTCTGGAAATTAAGTTGCTATCTTCTTACCCACCCTTCCCCCTTCCCCGCAAGAGTTTTTAGCCATATTTATACTCTGGCTTTTTTTTCTCATATGGAGATTTTTCTCTATGCCCTGGTTTCCAAAGTGTGACCAAAAAAAAGGAAAAGCCATCCCGAAGGGACCTCACCATGGCCTACAGCAGTTACTCATTTTACTGCACATTACTGGCCTTACTAGAGCACTGAGTCACTCTGTCTACCTTTCAGTAAGTGCATCTCTAAACTTTTAATATTATAATGTAGAAGACAAGGGCAGTAGTGCATTTTTGTTCTTTTCAGGCTGGCATGCTATCAGTATGGTTTGAAAAAGCTGGTTATTTTCCGTCAATATAATATATTCACAGGGTCACAGATCAGAAATTCTGGGGCAGTCTATTAAAATAAATGAATTAAAAAACATGGCAATGACAAATACAATTTCTGCACAGTTAAATAAATCTGAAGGCAGTCCATTTTGCAGGTCCTGTTTTACAGCTCTAGCTGACTGCAAGGCAGAGATGACTAAAAGTTTATGTTTTAACTAATTAATCTGGTCCCAGCTTCCAACAAAATGGTTCCAAAGGTAATTTGAAAACGAGAGAACAAACAGCTACATCTGACTGTGGAGAAACAATATGAAAGTATTGCAAGTCTTACACAATGTGAGCTGGGACTAATCCAAATCCATCTCTTTACACTTGGATAGTCCTCAAAACTGTCCAGTCTTTCAGTCACTTCTGGGATTATATAAAATGGCATCATGTGTTGTTTCAGCTACTTTTCCAAAATTTTTTCTAAGTAGGCATCAGCTTCACAGCCCTTGAGAGAGAATTATTATACAAAACTATATGTACTTCATTATTCCTAGCAAGTTTGCTTGCTAAAATCATCAATTCAAATGCTCCCAGGGTCAGACAGGGGGAAAAAATTACTTCATTCAAAATCTACTCACGAACTCAAACTCTGTCCAGGGTGCAATAGGTAACAATTTGAACATTTAGGAGGCCTTTGGCATGTTTCAGAGTTATTATACTACTGAAATAAATATCAGTTCGCAGCTCTACTGAGGCCATCTTTTTAAGTTGTCATTTTTTAGGCAAAGAAAACAAGAATTGAATCAGGGTCATGTAGGGAAAATTGCTTCCTCATTCAGAGAGATTAGAAACAGGTTTCTGTTGAAATGCCAGGTTTCAGTGAATTTCTAAAAAATTTAAATAGATACCACCACTTATTTACAAGCATAAATATATAATGGGCTCTCGAGCTTGAACACGTTGGATATTTGCTTTATGTTTAAATGCAAGTTTACCTGTGCAGAGATGCACAGTCTGATTAGTGAAGTATATGACCTACTGCCCTAATGCCCTACTAATATCCAAGACCTGTTCTGTATGGTCTGATAACTTCCATAAGTTCTATCAAGAACCTCAAGACATCATCTGGCTAGGGGGGTTATTCTGAATCAGTGAGCCTATATGGAAGCTTTCCTAACCCTAAACAGATGTAATGCTTTCTCCATCTTCTTTCCCCAAAAGGGTGCTAAGTCGTGCATCTCTTCTCATTCCTGCAGCGTCTCCAGCAGCAGTGGAGATTAGAAATACTGAGTTTTATATTTGCATCATTTCACTTTTCATTTCATTTTAAGGCTTGTATGTGAAGAAACCTTAAGGCAGAAATAAAAAATCCAGGGGCTGCAAATATCCAGACAAAGCGTTCCTGTGAAATTTGCCAAGGCCTGTGCAAATATGAGGGCAGAGAAATGCAAAATGTATAATTCACCACATATTTGTAAGGTACTTGAGTAAGTGCCTGACAATAATATTGTGTTGCCATAGTTAGTATTTCAACTAACTTTTTAAAAACTCATTAAGACATACCATTTTGGGTGTAAGACTATTATTAATGTCAACAAAAAAAATCTGGTGACCTAATTCACAAGACCATCTAGTCAAAAAACCAAATCAAATAACCCTGTGATTATCCCACTCACATGGACCATGATAGAATTTTAATCCTCCTGTCCTCTTGTTGGGACCTGAAGCCACCCCTCAGGGGAGGCCTTCCTGGTCACATCACTGGTTCCTTGGGGTGTCTGTTCCCATTTTTCTTGGGAAAAATAGTTATATTTTTACAAGTAACTTATATAATTTTGGGTTCTTTTCACCAAAGAGATGAAAATCTTCTCGTAGGTCAGGGCCTGAGTATTCAAATTTCCCAGACAGAGGAACTCACTGGTCCAGGCAGATCACCTGATCTTCTGAAAAGGGAGGATTTTCCACTTGTTGGTTTGGTGAATTGGGCCAAGATACAGTCCTTTCTATCCCCTGCTTTTCTTAAAATGACAAAAATGGAAATGAAATGACCGATCTGAAACAAACAAATGTTTCACTGAAATCCACATGAAACACATTTTTTCACTTGAATGAGAGAAAAAGAATAAGCTTTTTAAAATATATTTTTAAATTTTTGGTTAAGCTCTGAAACTGAAAAATCAATTACACAGCTTTGTTATGCAAGTGCTTATGCTAGGGAATGATTAATAGTAACATGCAATGCCTTAATGAGGGAAGATAAAGAAATGAGCAGAAAATGAGGCTAAATTATAGCAGAATGACAGCAATGTTTTTCTGATGATGGCAATTATGTCATAGCTTAAAAAGTATCTCTTGGTGACAAGTACATATATCACAGAATGAAAGTTTCTGTAGAATTCCATTTAAAAAGTTCATTTTCAGAGTAACCAGAAAGGGATAGATGTATTCTCTTTCATCATTTAAATGTCAGGCTTTTCCTAGATGACTTAACTCATTTTAAAATGATGCATAGCTGTCAACGTTTTTTCATTTTGAAAATTACTGCCTGGGACACAGCCGTGGTTTCCAAAAGCAGCAGGGGCAGAGCTGTGTCTGTCACAGTGAAAGGCAGTGTGGAGAACAGCCCATGTGACACTGGCACAGCTCATCCTGCAAGGGAGGAGAGTCTGTCCTGCTTTCACTGCCTCGTGTCCCCGCCTGACAGAGCCAGTGCCGCTGCTCCAACTCGCTTTCAGTGACAGGCACCATTGCCTCGTGCCCACCATTATCTCACCCAAGCTTTCTACATCCATCTTCTTCAGGTCTTAGGAAATAATTAATCCCGATGCTGGATTTTATGAGCACAAAGCTGGCATTGCTGCAACTCCTTTGAAGTCAGTAGAGCTCTTCTTGATTAATGGGATTAATAGAATCAGAGTAGGAATTCTGAAATGTGTGTATGCTTGTACCTGTAGAAGTCTATACATGCACATATAAACGTATTATGTACAGCAGTTTGTTGGGTGGAATTACAGCTTCTGCATGGGAGTCTGCAATCCAGAAAATTAACTTGTCAGCAATACATTTCCTGTAAAAGAATATTTTTATATAACTCATACAGGCATTTTGGTTCATCATAGCAATTATAATAACAATTGTACCAGCAACAACAACAATAACAATGATAATACAGCATAATAGTAATAATAACAATAATAACAATAATAACAATAATAATTATAACAACAGCAATAATAATAGGAATAGTTTTAATGACTATAATGTTTTACATAATTTCCACAGCCAAATTACTCCTTTTAGGTTTTGCATCATTTTTGGTTAGTATTGCCTATTGATTCCACCAAGGAGGCTGTAAACTTCTGCCTCCTTGTGCATGAGGCATCATCTGCACTTATGTCCCTAGAAGATTTTAAAAAATAATAGTGATTTGTAAGTGAGGATGCCCAGTGGAAGTCAACAGCTAATGACTGAATAAGTGATTGGAGAGCAACAAGGCCTGACTGCACAAGCCCTGCAGTTATTCAGAGATCAATACAGACAGGGAAGAAAGAAATGTGAAGACCAAGGCAAGCACAGCACCTTCCAATTCCCACTTACTGTATGAAACTGGCCCAGTTTCTCCTTGCTTGCTCTCCATCTCAGAACCTAAGTTTTCCCTGTCCTTTTTTTAAGCTGTTCATATGCTCAACAGGCTACAGTCAGGATATGATCTTGGAAAGGGATAGCGCAAACTAGAAATATTTCAGACTGAGGAGAGAAATAAAACCACACATGCTGTTTTTGTGGCAAGGGATGCACAGGGGCTGGTGCAAGTAAGAGTTTCTTTGAATGGAAGCACTGACAGCTCCTGTTCTTATACAAGGGCTGTCATCAGCCTGTGTCTCTCTTGTCCCCAGAACAAAGCCCTGGCTTTTAAAGACATGTATTTCATAAGGCCCAAATAACCTCAGGTGCAGAATGATGCTCAGTTCAAGCAAGGTGACGGGACTACCAAGGATGTGCAACAGCAAATCTGGGCAACCAAAATACAGATCTGCTCAAAAATCAGATGCCTGTGGCCATTTATATTTATATGTGTACTGGTCCTGTATTTTTGTTTTGGGTTTGGGTGGGGGCTTTTTGGTTTTTTGTTTTCTTTATCTTTTCCTTTTAAAATTCTTCATTGATTGCATTCCAGGTATTAATGAGAGTCTTTTTTGAATTCTGCTCTAAGCAACTAGAAGTAAGAGGGTAAAATTAGCAGGCTCAAACCTTGGGTGAGTCTAGGCCCTTTGTGTTGGCTGGGGAGGGGAGCTGTGAGGACAGACTCTTCTCTAATTGTCTCTCAATAGACACAAATCTAATGCAATCAGCAAACCTTAGAATTGCATGAGCTGTAGTAAATAGCTATGTGATAATCAAAAACCTTTGTTTAAGTATGGGGGGTTTATTTAGTGGTTTTTCACAGTTGTGGTGGGTTTGTTTTTTTTGGTGTTTTTTTGGGGGGGGGGTTGGTTTTTTTTGTTTTTTTTTTTTGTTTTTTTTTTTTTTGAGGGGAGAGGTGCCCATTTATGCTGCACCTCTGGTACACAGGCAAAAAGCAGTAGCAAAGGTGGGGCTGTGGGATGGATGTGGTGGGAAAGTGTGTGGACTTTTGTGTTCAGGGCAAGAGCTGAGGGTCCTGGCATCAAAAATAATGGAAATACCTTCCCAGCCTTTCAGACTGAGAGTTGGGACATGGCATATTAGGACAGCCAGGATTACTCTATGCTGATGTTAAAATTTATCAGTCCCTTTCTAGATCATAAAAACAGCTGCTGGCTGTTCTTTTACAGCATTTGAAAATTTTTCTGAGGATTCATTATTTGCTAAATAATTGATAATATGACACTCACAAGGAAGTAATTTAAAAATCAAGAAGGAATCTTCATTAGATTATTTTTGTCCGCTTTTATAGGTGTGTACTGTATTATTCTTAGGTCACTGTGACCAAGGTGGCTGAATATGATATGGACAAGTGCACACAAAGGCTGTATTTCTAAAAAAGTCTGAGACCCTGTATTGACAGAGATGAGTTTTTATATTGACTCCATTTGAACAGCTATTTGCTCTCAAGCTGCATTGCTGTTGTACAGCTGTGTGAGCTTCTCCATGCTTGACTAGCCCAGCGTGTGCAATTGCATGCAAAAATGATGACAATATTAATGATGCTATTTCCTAAATCCAGATTTTAAATTTTGTCACTCTTTTTTTTTTTTTGGCACACTTTCCAATGTTGGTGACCCTCTCATGGTGATTCCAGACACAAACAATCACTAGTATGGTTTGATGTGAAAATTAAGCAGGAATTCCTTGGTTTCTGTTTTCTCCCATTTTCCCTGCCCACTAGTTTTACTCACTCTATCAAATACTATATTCCAGTGGTGTTTCAAATGTGCAGCAGTGAGGTAGACAACCTTTAGTTTTAGGTGTAGGACCCAGGTGCCTTTCAACCTCAGCAAGTTATTGGGTTACCTTGCTTGAAGGAAGGGTCAGTGGGAAGGAACACAAAGGAAAAGAATGTCCAGGAAAAGTCAGCAGGAGTGAGAGCAATGGGGCAAGAACTGAACTGATGGACCTGGATTGAAAAAAAGAGGAATAGCAAAGAGACAGGTTTAGGCCAACAAAACAAAAGCAACAGAAAGGAGACAATCAGTCAGGATTAATTTCACATCCTAGACCCAGCTGGAGCATAAGAGGCCAAGACACTCCCAAAAGACTAATTCTCTCTGGGTAAACTGAGAATAGGCATGGTTCTCCCTCCTTTTAAAGACTTGAGCTCACTCTTCCACCTAATTTTCCCCTATGAACACCTAGCACCTCAAAAGCAAGTAACTTAGAAGAACAAGGGTGGAGCCCAGAGCAGGCAGACAGCGTTGGTGAGGGGCTCTGAGAGAGCAGGTGAAGCAGCCAGCACTCACAATGGTGAGTGCACAGAGGGCAGCAAGTGGCATCCTGCCAAGTGTCCTTGTCTAAGCTCCAGGACACCTTTTCCCTTGACTCCCACGATGCTCTTGTTGAAGGGCCACAAGAGGCTTCTATGAGACTCCTGCTGCTCATTCCCAAAATATGACCAAATCATACTATGAAGCAATAACCGTGACACAGGCAGGTCCTGTTTCAGCTGCAATCACTTTTACTTAAAATAATTCCAGCAGTATTAGAGATGCTGAGCTTTCCAGCTGTCAAAAGGATACACACAAGTGCCAAGAAAGCAGAAAACCAAAAGGAAGGGGGTAGAGTGCAACAGGGAAAAAAAAAAAAGCCAGAAATGCTTTTGTTAAACTTTTGAATCATGCTTTGACAAAAGGCAGCAGATCCCAACATAGAGTGATTTTCATGCTGTAATAAACAGAAAAATAATTTAAAACCTAGGCAGCATGACTTATTCTGAAAGATCTGAGGGATAATAAAAAAGCCTGTGTGCAAACGTGTGTGTGCACACAGTTTCTTTAACAGCTGTATGGAACAACCTGTTTTAAATAAGAACAAAGGTGAACAAAGCCAGTTGTCAGGGCAGCTCACCAAATGAAGTTTTTTAATGTGCATGACGTATGCCATATAAAGTGTATTGCCTGAGATACAACAGCACAGAGTCCAACTCTAAGTATTTTTCTCAGGCTTTTCCTACAAAGCCATGTTTCAAGAATTTACTGCATTTATCTTCAGTATTTATTTCTCTTCTCCAAAAGGCCCAATGGATCACCTTGCTCGTTATATCTTCAGCAGCAAATTAAAATCAGCCTCTTCCCTCCCTAAATATTCAAAATTTTCTTGTTCTATCAAGATGTCACTCAATCAATTTGTATTTGTTGCACTCTGAGCAGACAACTGTAAGCAGAAAGTGGAGGTCAGGTCTGACTTACCAAATGAGTTTGACTTAACCAAGAGAAGGGAAAGAAAGAAAAACAAAATAGTGATGGAAGATTTTCACTGCTTTGAAGCTTTTCTGAACAAAAAAAAGTCTGACAAGAACACAGTGTACCTTTTCATGTATGTAAGTAAACACAAATTTAGGAAAAGCCTTGCTTTGCACAAACAGAAGTTTTGGGGCTTTTTGTAACATGTTTGAGAACTTGGAGAGAGTTACAAGCTCTCTGCCTTCACTATAAATGTTCCATATGTTTCTGCACTGAAGGTAAAGAGACAACTGAGAGCAGGGACAGTCTGCTGGGAAGGTTACAAAGCTCTGTTTACAGAGAATTTTATAATCAGGCAATAATTTGTTACAAGTCTCTAAGATCCACAAGAGGAATCTATTGCTGTGCATAATTAGGAAATTTTTTAAAGAGAGCAGCTTATCAAAGATATGTGCAGTCTATTAGCACATCATTCAATTTTTATTTATTTCAAGTTCCATCTTTTGCTTCCCAGTTACTCTTCTCTGTAGTAGGCAATCATGCCAGATGCAAAGTATCATTTCTGATTTTCAGGATTAGTTGAAATTTGGGATTCTTATATATTCCCTCTGCTGCTTTTATTTCTTGTTGTTTTTCTTATCTGCTCTCACAATGTTGCAAGTGGTGCTTTACTCAGGAATGCATTTCTTGAACTACTTCATCCCAATGAATGTGTGAACAAAAAAATTCATGAGCAAGTTAAATTTTCCCAGCCTTTGAAGTGACTTAAAGTTGAGGTACTCTTGAGAAATAACAACATATGACGTACCTTTCTATTTTTATATAGACACACAATGTGATTTCTAAGCAGTAAAAGAAAAGCTGTAAATATTAAAGGCCTTAGCTGTGACATCCTACCTCATATCCCCTATAGGTCTGGTACCAGTGTAGTGGTGGGTATGCAGAGTAGCTGAAATGGTGATGGGAGAATACTTAATTGTGAAATCTCCTGGTGGTACAGACTTAACCAGTGCAGGTGTGTAGGCTCACTACTACTGCACTGCACTTTATCATCCTCTTGACATCCCTGACCTTTCTGCTCAGAGCTGAGACCATGAAGACACAGATGAGGGAAGATGTGTCTCTTGCAGTGCCAGCCTGGCCCAAGCGTGGCAGCCCAGACAAAGGGACAGCCAGAGCAGACACCAGAGGACACCTAGAAGGGCTGTTGATTTGGGAGACGTGGGGGTTAGCAATGGAGTGCAGAGGTGAGGAGCACCTGGGACTCAGCAGCGGAGGCAGTGGGACCGGGATGAGCTGTGCAATGAGCTCCAAGCCCAGAGCCAGCTGGGATGGGGTGTGTGAGCAGAGATCCTCCTGCCGAGCCAGCAGCGCTGGTGGAACACAGCCTTGCTCCTGGCTGCTGATCACAGCCAAACCCATCTGTCAGCAGATAGTTTTGAAACTTGCTTGCAAAGTGCTCCATGCCTTTCTAGTATCAAACTGCCTCGAGGCTGACACCCTGCTATTGCTATAAATTATTTTGTTAACTTAGAGTGCAGACTTTTATGCAAGGATCTAAGCTCTTCTGATGAACTCTTAAAGTGCCCGTATAATGCCACATCATTACATTTCAGTGGTCAATATCTTAGTGTTTGCCATTGTGTATGCAATTTCCTCTTTTAAAAGAATGTTTAGCTCTACCAAACAATTGTTGGGATTGCAAAGGACACAGTAAATAGAATAAGCAGATCATTGGTCTGCTCAATGCATGTGATCATTTCTAATTGCACAATCAAACACATTTTGTACAGAAACCTTTCCTCTGACACTGGAAAACAGAAACATACCAAGATGCATCAGCTTTGCACACAGGAAGCAACAATCTCTCTACAGGACCCCAGCTTCTTCTTTTGGAAAGTATTTAGTAAATGAGGTAGAGGAATATGAAATGGGAGAGAATGATTAAGACTTGTTTAGATTTCCCTGGAAAATGTGACTTCATTGTTGTGTTGGTGTGATGGATTTCCTACATGGCGCTAGTAAAATCATGTGAAGTCAATTTACATGGATTGTGAATGTTTTTCACTCTAAGAATGGTTCTCATTTTGGGGAGCATATTGAATCTGGGCTCAGACATGCAGGAGTCTGGAACATCATTCCTGGGAACAGGCAAAATCGCAGGGATTGTGATCTGCATGCACCACCCACCCTGCTGCACTCTGAAACCCACACCCAATGTACCCCAGGGCAGGTGTCCCAAGCAAAACCTTGGTCCTTTTGTACTTATATCTCCCACCCAAAAATTAATAATTCTGTTCTCAGCAGAGTCTGAAGAGGGTGAGGTAAATAACATCTTGAATAAAAAGCATAAATCAAGTCTCCAAGCACCTGCTTTTCAAATGAGCTCTGTCCAGTCTATGTGCTGAATGAGGGTCCTAAGGAAAAATAATGAAAGATCATTAAATTAGTTTCTAAAAAATGTAAACTCACATCCATTTTTAGTGGATAATAATATTTGAAATTCTATGCTTTCAGTGCTTTCGGCTATTGAAAGCTTTCTAAGAAAAGTGGAAAGTGAATGGCAAGGGAAGGAGGAAAGCAAAGGCATAAGAGAAAGGGAAAGGGAAAGGGAAAGGGAAAGGGAAAGGGAAAGGGAAGCCTTCTTCCTAGCTCCCCTCACAAAGCCTGAAAAAGTGACTGTGATTAATACAGGCAATCATAAGGGAAACAGAAGGAATCCTCAAGTTCTTTTATGCTGTTTTGGGAACAAAAGAGCTGGTTTAGGACTTCTTTAAAGCAGGGAGCTAGCAGAATGGTGCTTTTCAGACCTCACCAGACTTGGTCAGGCTTGCTACTATGCATGGATTTTCAAAAACAAACACGCCCGTATACTAAATCCCCAGGGGATTTTCTTCATGTATTCATGCCATTATCAGCCGATCTTAAGATCAGCCAGCGCGTACCAGCAGTAGTACTGCCACTTCAAACACCGGCAAGACAAGAGGAAAGCAACAGGAACTTTTGTTGAGCCGGCGGAATGAATCGGCAGCTGGGACTGGGAAGCAGCAGCGCTTCGTGCATCCCAGTCCACTTAAGCAAAACCAACTCCCAGGGGTTCTCTGCGATCAAATTATTATTTCTTAATCGTTCGCCTATGAACTGTAGCTACAGAGAGCCCGGAGGGGCTGTCAGTAGTAAGCCCCGGGAGA
>NW_005054328.1:1716481-1720076 GCF_000277835.1 Geospiza fortis | reverse complement strand
CGGAACAGGACAGCGCCGAGCGGCCGAGGCTGATGTAGCGTTGGGCTGGAGCCTTGGAAGGTGCACCTGGTGGGGCTGTGCTGTGCGGTTCCCCCTCCCGAACCGCGCACCGAGGGGTCAGGCAAGGATAACCGCAGCCCGGAGACAGGTTTGGCAATTCTCATCTCTCAGCTGAACGCTGCTTCGTCTTCGCTGTCTGGTACTGCGTGCCTGCTTTCTGTGCATCCCCCTTCCCCTCCTCTAAACTCCGGAATTAATGTGGACGATACTGTTGTGTAGTCCGAAAGGCTGTCGGTCGGGTTTTGTTCTTAAAGATCTTTAGTGTTTTTCTTACGTGACCAGTGTGCTGGAAGGGTGGGGGGACACTGAATTTAGTAAGTGTTCGTATTCCAAAATACTGCCTTCAGTCACTGCTCAGTTGGAGTAAGACACTTTCAACACAAATGAACTATTTCGGCAAACTGGATTTCAATTTTTTCAAAATCAGTGTTAGAAACAGAAGATAAACTGTTGTAGATTACAAGCAATGTGTCCTCCTAAGGAAGAAAACATTTCCTTTACTTTCAGTGTATTTTAGAAACTATCATGTAGTTTAGAAGTAGCAAGAATATTAATTTTTTTGTTATATAGTTTGATACAATCACTTTCCAAAGTTAATTCAGTTCTTCAGCAATGAAGAGCATGCACTTTTTTACACTTTGAGTTTGTACATTAGGTAGCCACAAAAAATTGTCTTTAGGTTTACTAGAACTTTTTTAAACAAGCTTGTGTTTGTTTTCAGAGTTGACCCTGTGATAAACTGAACAAGAAGTTGGAAAGTTCTGTAGTAAGGTCATTCAAACATTTTTCTCATTCCTTACCTTTAAAATGTAATGGATAGTAAGGAGAAAAGTAATACAGATGTGCTTTATTCTCTTTCTTGCCATGGGATCTGATCTCGTTTACATATTTCTTCTCCCAGTTGAGATGGATGCATGGGAAGTAGTGAAGCTGATGATTCGAAAGTGTGACCTAATCACCTAATTTAAGTCTTAGGCCCTATTGTTTTGTTTCCTAGAGAGCCTGACCACCTTTTGGCTCTCTTTGACTTCAGCTCAAGTTGTAAGTACTCAGAACTAGCAAAATTCAGCCTTTTGAGTATCTCAGCCTGGCCCCAAACATGGAAGCACTGGGAAATAGTCCTGACATGTGGAGGGTTTCCCAGTGGCTGTAGAAATAATCTTCAAAATCAGCTGTTGTACATTAAACAGATTAAAAAAAAAAAAGGAACTCCTTTATTGAGTTAAACCACCTCTTGCTGGTTTTCATTGTCCTGGGATTACAGACTCTTGCATCACTTAATGGGCAGCAGCTTTCTAGCTACCACTAGGAAGTTGTCCAGTCTCTCTAACTCTGCATGTACAGTAGCAAATTTTGGGTTTGAAGTGGAAAGATGAGTTTACAAAGACATTTGCTTTCCCAGTGGAAATTCCCTTGGGATTGCTGTGTGAGTGGCAGAGAAATGCTGTTGGCCCCTCAGGAGGAAGCAGCCTTCATCAGCCCTCAGTCATCTGATCCTTAGAGTGACCAAGTCCTCATTAATGTATTTGCCTTAACCCCCACTTACTGGCCATCCGTGAAATGGGATAGAAGTCATTACACCCCGTAGCAACAGACTTTTGGAATGTAAATGACAAAGGAAGGTACTACAGGAGTGGGAAGTCACATGTCTTTGTGCTAGAGCAGCAGTGGGAAACTCTGTGGGTCTCCAGGCTGTGTATGAACTCAATTAATAAAGTCCCCTAGAGACCTTATCTGCTTGACTCCTTTCCATCCTCTTTCTTCTAACTGCTGTTCCTCCTGCTGCCAGTTTTGATAGCAGGAGAAATAGCTCTCCACTTCTCCAGATTGCCTTCTACATTAGCCCTTCCTTTGAGAGCTTTATTAAACACTGGGAGACACCTTGGGAAGCTTGGCTTTGTTTGTTTGCAGAGCAGGGGGCTAAAACAGGCCAACACAGCTGAACTGTGGTGCTGAAATGTTGATGTGTATGCACACCATGGGAGCAGTTTATGGGCTTTCAGGGCATCATCTGGCTTGCCCTGCTTACCCAGGATTTCCTTGTGTGGGTGAGTGCCTGTTTCTATGCTAGAGGTGGTGTACCTGTGATGTTGTATGAGTACCTGTGATGTTTTCTCATCTTACTGGAAGTACAAACAGAAAGGGATTTTCAATAGGTAGGATTTTCAATAAATGTTTGGGGATAATAAATTTGCTTTTGCATACTCTGTTTTAAACACTTGGAAGTGGATGTTTCTTTGAGAGGATGTTTTTTTGAGAGGAGCCATGACTAAAGAAATGAAGCCACATCACTGAAGGGATAGAGCTGTAGCTGTCAGCATCCCACTGCACTTCTGTTGATTGATTCATAGCTTGGAGGAGGGAAGGGGAAGCAGAAGGACTGTGCAGTGAAACAGTTCAGCACCAAACGTAAAGGCAGGAGGAGAGGGAGAGCCTGGTTATTGCCCATCCCCTCCTACATCTTCCTTGCTAGCTACTTCCAGCACACCATTCATCAGAGTTGTTAAAACTAATTCTATAGTTTTTCTTCCTTCAGTCCAATGTCTGCTTTTTCTGCAACTGAGATTGATTGCTGAAAGTTTTCAGGCTCCTGCCTTCCCAGCACGGCTGCCAACAGAGCTCTCCTGCTGCCCCAGCACTGCCTGGTGTGGCTGTGAACAGCTGAGGCTGGTGGGGATCCAGGAGAGGCAGCTCCCTGTGCAGCAGGACCATGTCAGCTTGCAGCAGTAGCTTCTGTACTCCAGCATCCTGCACCATGCCAGTCAGGTATCTTTCTTTATAGAACAGAATGGGAGCAGCAGCATCCTGGGGTGTTTGTTTGCAGCTGAGGCAGTGAACAGTTGCACACGGTCATCATACCTGAGGGTTTGCTGCTTATTTATACAGTGCTGCAAGGGGTAATGTGCCTGCCTTGAGTACTGGACCTGTTCCTCAGATATTGTGGGGAGGACAGATGGTAAGGAGAGGGAGAGACCACCAGGATCCCCATGGCAGCAATGACTGTGTATTCAGGTTGTGTATTCAGGGACTGACTCGGGCTGCAGGCTTTGCCATGGTACCTGTGGTAACGAGGGCAGGGAGCTGGAGCACATCTGTGTGCTTCATTCTGGGGTGATTCAGCCAAACCCCTGAGACTCTTACTGATGAGTGCAGGTTATCCAGTTGCGTCCAAATATTTCTCATTTCTGTTTCTAAAAACACACAAACCAAGATACCACATGCAGGCTGGGGGGGTATCAAATTGTTGGATTGTCAGTGTTTTGGCTGTATCAAGTGTTTCAGTACTAAAGGTTTTGTTTGTTTTGATTTTGATCCTGAATGCAGGTGCTTTCAGCCTCTTGACAATCCAGTGTGCAGTTGCTCTGGCTAACACATTGAAGACCAGGTGCTGGGAGTCTAAGGGCTTTTAGTGTTGCATAGGAGCCCACGTAGATCGTTGTTGCTTAGCAAACATTAGCAGCAGCAGTCAGATGAAAAGCCTGATAGCAGCGAATGTGCTGTGAGGGTCAAGAGGGGACAACCTCACCTTGCAGTC
>NW_005054328.1:1693480-1716447 GCF_000277835.1 Geospiza fortis | reverse complement strand
CTGCTGAAATTCCAGTTTAACTACTGAGGTATGAAAGTTGTACAAAGCTGGAATAGCAGGAGCAAACTTAAACTCAGCTTTTAGTCGCTAGAAGTAACACTGAAAAGGTGTAGGTTTTTAAATTACTTTGGCAATTAACACATATATTTGTGTGCTGCCTTCCAATTCCCCCACAGACCCAGATTTTAGAAGTTCCCATGGACATGAAAAACAGAAGTATTGTTAAGTATCTTCTCTGAAAGTTGGCTTGTCATATCTAAGACATGTAGTTTCCCTATGCTAAAGCTGAGGCAGAATGAAGTGCTGAATGTTGCTTTATTTTCCCAGAGGGGCCAAGCTGGTTATTCCCCACTGATAGCACTCTTGCAAGGCAGTGACAGGGCTAACGTGCTTTCTTCTCTTGCTCAGCCTCATGACTGGCATTTTCTTGTCTTAGTTAAACAGGTATTTGCAATTTTTTTTCAGTGGCTTTCTCGGCAGTATTCCCCAGTAGACTCTGAGGTAATCACGTGGAACCACGTATGGTCTGTGCATTATTTTGCACTCTGCTAAGCAGCCTGGCTGGTGTGCACTGCCTGGAGCAGTTGCTGGGTGAAAATCACACGTGCAGGCCTAGGAATTACAAATCAAAGACCGTTATCTAAGCATCTCTAGGCATTTGGGTGTCAAGATTTTTTTGGGTTTTTAACTTATAGGGGTCACCTCAAAATTTTCCTGTGGGACAAGGGAAGCTGGAAGCATTCTCCTATGTTTGTGACTTTGGAAGATGTGTCATTTAGAGCACCACCAGGTTCGACTTCACTATTCTATCATGGCAAACAGTATTTTTGTGGAAGGATACATACTATTCCTTAAAAAATGTAGCCTGGCAGAGATGAAGAAGAGTTCTTGGCTGAAACATTTGCATGAAGCACTGAGACAGAGCAGCCAGGGAATATATTGCATGCTAATAAAGTGCCTTCTTCAGTGTGAAAAGTGCATGCTTTGTGAGTGACAGTGGGTCTTTTTTTACCTTTTGACATTCTAACTTGACCAATAATGAGGCATCCACCAGCACGCCTTTTCAGTCCTTTCCAAAGAGCTGCCACAACTAAAGAGACTTTTCTTTTGAGAATAATCTGTGACCCAGCAAGGTTGGCTGCAATGTTTGTTTGTTTTTCTCTCTACTGCTGGTTCCTACTATTCTCTTACTCCCACATCCTATCCGAGTCTTGTTTTCAAATGCATTCTTCAGCCTTCTCCTTCCCTACCTACTGCATCCTGTGTTCTGCTTTCTGACTTCCTTCTCTTTTCTTAAAGCTTTTCTTTCCAATTCCTTTTGATTCTGGTCCCCGAGGAACAAGTGAAATGTTAACATTTGCTGAGTATGGAGTTAATCTGGCTCTTGCTAGGAGTGTAGAGTTCAGGTGAGGGCTCTGGGAGACATCCTTTGTGTATGACATTGTGCCCCGGGGCCCTTGGCACCACTTCATTGCTGGAGTAGCAGAGAGGAATGTATATCTGTGCTCCACCTGCTGTCGTCTACAATCCAACATGTAAGATAAGAATATTGATAAAAGTTGATCTTTGCTAAGATATGGATGTTCCAGTTACTGCAAGTTAATTACCGGGCATTAATTGCTCTGCAGTTACCACCTGGATGTGCATCTCAGTTATAAAAAGGAAGCTGAGAAGCTTCAGACTTAGGATAAGCAAAGCAAGTGGATTTGAATTAGCTCTTGTCTTGATAGAGGATGTGGGAACTGTAGGTGCTGTGACAGCAGTTTGGAAAAAAATATTATTTCACAGTGACTTCAGTGTGCATACCTGTATTTTTCTAAGTCAGACTGCTGGTTTTACAATAAGGCTCTTAGATTGGTTGGGATGCATCCCTGTGTTATCTGTACCTCTTTGACAATTGAGGATCACCATCCTTATAAATCTGTGCTTAGAACATGTGCAGGAATTTCCTATGTTGGTGTCAATAGATCCTGAATATTAACCACAGATATAAAATAGTTATATTACTACATGTTGCATGGCTAAGGCTGAGTAATATATGCTTTTATTATCTTTCTGAGGAGACACCTAATTTGGATATATGGCGAGATTTATATTGTCTGAAAACGCAGCTTTAGAGGCCATACAGAGAAGAGCATTTTCCAGATGAGGTCAGCTATAGCCAAAGGTTTGACTAGTCTGGTCCTTGTGGTTCACAACATCTACTAAATGAAATGCAGAAGAAGAAACCTTTTAGCATAATAGTGACTGTGCTGGAAAATTTATCTTCCTGCTAATTTCATAAGCCTGTGATGCCCAGATGGTTATCAGTGTTACTGTAATCTTCTGTCCTGTGGGTTTGTAACCAGGATTAGTCTGTTTATGTATGGCTGCATATAATGATTAGTTTAATCTTTTACCTTATTTTACATATTTTTCTGTATGCAAGACACAAAGAGGAATTCACCTTGTAAAACAAATTCACTATAAATGGATTAGTGAGTAGATAATACCTGTCCTGTTGGGATATTATATACTTTTACCAATATCATCCTAACAGAGAAATAAATGTAAGGAAATTAAAACCTGATGTATTTGTTATCTGTACATGTATAAAATTTTACTGTGTTTCCAATTTCTATATGATTTTATGTATTTTTCATTTAACTTCTGTAATTCAAAATACTTGGTTTGGGAATACAACTGTAATAGGTAGTTATTTCTTGAAAATGAAATAGCACTAACAAATTACTTAATTATTAATGAATTAATAAAAAAAGAAGCTAAAATAAAGGTGATTTAAAAAATAGAGAGATACACACATAGACATATATATATGTACATTTTAGTCTAACACATCTCTTTTGACTTGTTTCAGGTTGAAGAAACTTCTTGAGCAGGAGAAGATCTATCAAGCCCGGAAGGAGAAGGAGCATACAAAGAGAATCAATAAACTAAGAGAAGAACTAGTCAAGCTCAAATCATTTGCACTCATGCTGGTGGATGAAAGACAAATGCATATTGAACAACTTGGTCAACAAAGCCAGAAAATACAGGACTTAACCCAAAAACTAAAGGAAGAAGAAGAAAAGCTTAAAATTATTACTGCAAAAACAAAAGAAGATGGACAAAAACTGATGAAATTAGAGGCAGAACTTGAACACAAAACATCATCGTTTTGTCAAGAGCATGAGGAGATGACTGCTAAACTGGCTAATCAAGAGTCACATAATAGACAACTAAGGCTCAAGCTAGTGGGGTTGACTCGCAGAATAGAGGAGCTAGAAGAAACTAACAAAAATCTTCAAAAAACTGAGGAGGAACTTCAAGAATTAAGAGATAAAATAGCGAAAGGGGAATGTGGGAACTCTAGCTTAATGGCAGAAGTGGAAAACCTCCGCAAGCGTGTGCTTGAAATGGAGGGGAAAGATGAAGAGATCACAAAGACTGAATCCCAGTGCAAAGAGCTGAAAAATAAACTGCAGGAGGAAGAGCATCATAGCAAAGAGTTGAAACTTGAAGTGGAAAAACTGCAGAAAAGAATGTCAGAATTAGAGAAGCTGGAAGAAGCTTTCAGTAAAAGTAAGTCGGAATGCACTCAGCTACACTTAAACTTGGAGAGAGAAAAAAATTTGACTAAGGATTTGATAAATGAGTTGGAAGTGGTGAAGACTCGAGTGAAGGACCTTGAGACATCTGAAAGCAAGTTGGAAAAGGCTGAAATAAGCTTAAAAGATGACCTTACAAAGCTAAAGTCGTTTACTGTAATGCTGGTTGATGAGCGAAAAAATATGATGGAAAAAATAAAACAGGAGGAAAAAAAGGTTGAGGGCCTAAACAAGAATTTTAAAGTTGAACAAGGGAAAGTTATGGATGTAACAGAGAAATTGATAGAAGAAAGTAAGAAATTTTTGAAACTGAAATCTGAAATGGAGGAAAAAGTATCTAGTTTGACAAAGGAAAGGGATGAGTTAATTGGCAAACTGAGAAGTGAAGAAGAAAAATCATCTGAATTAAGCTGTAGAGTTGACCTGTTAAAGAAAAGAATTGATGGTATGGAGGAAGTAGAAAGAGAAATTACAAGAGGTCGAACTAGGAAAGGAGCAGAGCATGTTTGTCATGAGGACAACAAAATTAAGGAACTTACCATTGAAATCGAAAGATTGAAAAAACGTCTCAAACAACTGGAAGTGGTTGAAGGAGATTTGATGAAGACTGAAGATGAATATGACCAGCTAGAGCAGAAATTTAGGACTGAGCAGGATAAAGCTAATTTTCTTTCTCAACAGTTGGAGGAGATGAAACTCCAGATTGCCAAAACGAAAGCAATAGAAAAAGGTGAAGTGGTGAGCCAGGAGGCAGAGCTGAGGCACAGGTTTCGTCTGGAAGAGGCCAAAAGCAGAGATTTGAAAGCAGAAGTTCAAGCTCTTAAGGAAAAAATCCATGAGCTCATGAACAAAGAAGACCAACTTTCTCAGCTCCAAGTTGATTATTCAGTTCTTCAGCAAAGGTTTATGGAAGAGGAAAACAAAAACAAGAGCATGGGGCAGGAAGTTTTGAACCTGACAAGAGAGCTGGAGCTTTCTAAGCGTTACAGCCGTGCTCTGAGGCCCAGCATGAACGGGAGAAGGATGGTTGATGTTCCCCTGACGTCCACCGGCGTGCAGACAGATGCT
Source organism: Geospiza fortis (assembly GCF_000277835.1). NCBI lineage: Eukaryota > Metazoa > Chordata > Aves > Passeriformes > Thraupidae > Geospiza > Geospiza fortis. The sequence goes on along the minus strand of NW_005054328.1, from coordinate 1,711,792 downwards.
CTAAGCAATGAAGCAGCAGAAGAAGAAACTCCAGCAGTGTTTATAAGGAAATCTTTCCAGGAGGAGAATCATATCATGAGCAATCTGCGGCAGGTAGGTCTGAAAAAACCCATGGAGCGTTCTTCAGTGCTTGAGAGATATCCTCCAGCAGCAAATGAGCTTGCTATGAGGAAATCCTGGATACCATGGATGAAAAAGAGGGAAACTGGGGCCCAGACAACTCCTGATAAAGGCGCCCGAACCCACAGTAGTCCAGCACATCCCGGGGAGGTTGTCCTTTCACCAAAGCAGGGTCAACCTCTTCATATTCGGGTGACACCAGACCATGAAAACAGTACAGCAACTTTGGAGATAACCAGTCCATCCGCAGAGGAATTTTTTTCAAGTACCACTGTCATTCCTACTTTGGGAAATCAGAAGCCACGAATAACCATCATTCCCTCTCCAAATGTTATGCCACCAAAAGGAAAAAGCAGTGAAAGTCCCATGGGCCCAGATCGTTCCATGTCTCCAGTCACTATAACAACATTCTCCAGGGAAAAGTCCCCAGAGGGAGGGAGAGCACCCTTCGCTGACAGACCTGCATCACCAATTCAGATCATGACAGTGTCGACATCTGCGGCGCCGGCAGAAATCTCCGTCTCTCCACAGTCACAAGACATGACCATGGGCAGGGCTGTCTTCAAAGTCACGCCAGAAAAGCAAACCGTCCCGACTCCAATCCGCAAGTACAACGCCAATGCCAACATTATCACAACAGAGGACAACAAAATCCACATCCACTTGGGTTCCCAGTTTAAACGTTCTCCCAGTGCCGTGCCTGATGGCGCGAGCCCTGTGATAACAGTCCGGCCGGTGAACATCGCGGCAGAGAAAGAGGTGGTGACTGGTACTGTCCTTCGATCGCCTCGGAACAACCTGTCCCCACGACCTGCAGCCAGCAAGGTGACAAGTACTATCACCATCACGCCTGTTACAACATCTTCCACACGAGGAACACAATCAGTGGTAAGCAGTGTGGTCTCATGGTGTGGTCTTCATGGCAGGGAGAAGGACAAACTGTAGCTTGGGTTTGAGACACCAGCAGGGAAAATGGGAGGGGTCAGGAGAAACTCTTGTCTTCCCTACATTTCTTCCAGGCTCAACCTTAATTATAAAATCAGAATTTGCCCAATTCATGTGTTTTTGGACCAGTGTTGGAGCTGGTACGCTTTTGGTATTATCTCCCAAAGCAGTTAACTTCCAGAGGAAGTCCCTTCAAAGTTATTTTCATAATGGCAACCCAGCAAAATTACAAGTGAGAAACAGAGGGACAAAGAATAATGGGCATGACAGAGCAGGAAACTGTATTTTTATTTTTGATGAGTGCAATATCTGAATTTTGAAAATACACCTCATGTTTTTTGGCTCAGCTGGCAAGTCTTTAGACTCTAATTATGCAGGCTGGCATTTCTTTGATATAATCCCATGATCCCCATATAATTCTGTTAATATCTGCTATATTACTGAGTTCCAGAGGAATAATTAAGCAGACATGTTATCATTGCTTACAGCTCTTTAGCCAGTGAATAGTAGAGCTCTTTCTGTTCCTCTGAACTTCTGTAAGTGCTGTATTACAATAGAGCTTCTTGTAGCATATTGTTTTTGCTTTCTCTTTGGGCTTCTGTGGTGGTACCCCAGCTTCTTTTTCATAGTGAAAGACTTCTCACCTCTGTCTTTAACCATAGTGGGCGATATTTATTGATAGTCTTCCCCCAGTTTATTACTGGACATGAGTTTTTATTGCTTGAGTTGGAAATACCCTGGGAAAGAATTTACCCAAAACAGAAAACTAGCAGTACTGTATTAGTCCAAAAACTTACTTAGCTAGACAGAGTCTGCAACAGATGCTTAGGGGAAGATTATTTTGAGTGGGTAAACACACAGTAATGTTTCCCTCACCGTCTGTTCCCAGTTTTTGGCAATAGGTGGGTATTTCTTTCTGAACCGGAGCCTGTAGCCACATCTTTGTCTTTAATAGACCATGGCAGAGTTTTTTTCTATTTATTCTTTTAATTGCTTTTTGAACTCATTTACGCTGTTGTTTCCACAACATCAGGGGGCAGTGAATTCAGTTGTGGGTTTTGGGAAAAGCTCTTTTGTTTGATACCTTTTATGCAATACCTTCATTGGTTACAGCCTTTTTCTTGTATCTTGACAAATACTGAATAGTCATCCCCTACTCATTTGTCCGTGCTGCTCAGGAGTCAGCAGAGCCCGACAACACGCCTCATCAGCCATCTCTTCCCAAGCTGAAATGTCAAAATGTGTTTAAGATACACTTTCACACTTCTGGGAGAGAAGCTGCCATTCCCATTTAAGGCTTCTGAATTAAGAAAGCTTGCATTCATCACACAGATATGTTAGGGATTGCACATGTGCTTGCTCTCTCTTCTCACCTATATAAAGTATTGTAGATACTTCATTATACAGTGTTTCCTTACATATTAGAGGCAACTGTTCATTTTTTAAAGTCTTGAATTAATTTACAAACTCCTTTGTCTCTCAGAAGCCTGGAAAACTTTTTTTAAACTTTTTCTTTTAACTAGATGTCTGTCTCTACTGTGATGATGCAGTGAACCATGGCAGACAGAACTTTTTTGTTTTGGTTTTTTTTTTTTCTGGCTAAAAACTGGCTTCTTTCTTCACTTTATCCTCCCAGATTTGGAATGTAAGGAAAATAGTTCAGCCATAAGATTTACTTTATCTTATGCTTCCCTTTGTTTTTTAATGTCCCTAGTCAGCTGAGCAGGCAACTTCGAACAAGCTCAAATGTGTCTTTTCCTCCCCAGCCTCTTGGAAAGAAAAAAAAGTGTATTCACCATCTGTTTTGCAAATGACAACTTTACAAACACACTTCACTGCCCCTAGTCAGAAAACCCAAGCTGTGATCATTTACTCAGTAACCCTAGACGAAACCAACAGATACAGTTTTGAAGGCTAAAGTTAATAAAATCTAACAAGACAAGCTGATACACAGCTGCTTTCTTAGCTCACTGGTTTTAATTTTTGTCTTAACTCTCCTCACACAAGATGCTTTGTACAATGTATTAATGCCTTTTTATGGCAGCCTATGGATTTGGATGGTTCCCATAGAAACAGAAAAAATGATGTTTAGTCCTCCTTAGCTTGATTAGAGTCAAACTCACTCCCAGGAAAATACTTGGACTATCCTAGCAGACCTAGGATATGATTTTTTTTATTGCAAATGGACCACAGAGACCAGAGGATATGGAGACAAAAATGATCCTGCTTGTTAGTTTTCCCTTAGCACATTGGCCCAAATTTCTGTTCCCAGGACAGTTCATATAGTTTGCAGAAAAAATTCCACAGAATAAACCCAAGTATTCTTTGTGAAAACCCCCAAAACAGCGGTGCCTACATCCTGTTTGATTTAGGCTTTTGTTTGGTTATAGGATTGCTGGTGAATGTGGATCTTCTTTGGCTACTATGATGGGTGTCAGTCCTATAATCACTTAATCCCTGTGCTCCCCACCTCCTACAAGCCTGGCATTGAGTGCCAGCTGTTTATGCTGCCAGGGTACGCAGTGACTCCGGTGCCATGCAAATCTGCAGGGAGCAGAGGGAATCCCGGCTGCAGCACAGCCAGCATGGTGGCACAGCACCAACCACGCAGGGCATCCTGTGACCATGGCAGGAGGGCCCAGCTGAGAAGCTGCTGGGTGCCAGAGTGAAGGGGACAAGTGTTTGTGCAGCTGTAAGGCCACTTGCAACTGGACAGCATTTAGTTTGAGACCAGCACCTAAATGTAGCTCTGTGTAGGTGTTCCATGTGTGCTCTAAGCTGCTGCTAGAGCTCCTGGAGGGGCAGGGAGCAGCTCACCTGCCTGTGCAGAGGTGTGGTGCTGGCTGAATGCCTGTGGCAACTGAAAAGTGCTGGCAACTGTGTGCCTGTGTGAAGCTGGGAGGGATAACTGACCCGTCCCTTTCTGCAGTGGCAGCTGATGGGACGCCTCAGATGGCACGAGAGGCCTCAGTGTGGGCAGCTGAGTCAGTCTGTAGTCTGTGCACTCCCCATGGCAGCACTGAGGCCTGTGTGCTGGCCTGTGGTGACTGGGGGGTGATCCAGCTGAGACAAGGCTAGCTTCTGTGTGAGCTGAATTGGCCACTGGCTCTGCTGACTGTATTGCCTAGATCTCAAGTCCCACCCTTTCAGGATAAAGTTAGCTAAACATACTTTATTTTAGTGCCATTTTCAGTGCTGTCGTCTGCCTACCTTCCAGCTGCTTTATTAGAGTTTTAGGTCTCCTTGGGTCATCTGTCTTGTCTACCAGCCCTGTGTACATTGGTTGAGTAGCCCAGGGCATTTCAAATTGCACAAGGTGTCCATTGGTCACTAAACTGAACCATTTCTGTCCAGGGCAAGCCGGGGCCTGATCAGGTTGAGAGCAAATGCTGAAAAAGCACTTTTTTACTTAAAATACTCCAGAAGCCAGTGTGTGCATGAAAGCATTCTCTTTGTGTGTCAAAAAAATGCACCAAGCAGGATCTGTTACAAACTACTCAAACATGCTACGTGTTCTGTATGTTCAGTTTGCTTTTTTCCTTTAATGGGATTGGCCAACCTTCACAGGTTAATACACCTGTGTCTGCAGTGAGAGCTGATTATGACTGCACCATAGCAGCTGCATGTGTTCATCTCAGTCTCAGTAATGTCTTGTGTGGCCTCACTGGGTCCCTGTTCCAGCACCAAGTCTTGCCTTGCCAGCTCAGATCCAGCTTGCATCACCCAGTGTCCCACAGGGCTGCATCTCGAGCACTCCATTCCAGCTATGTAAGAGTTAGTTTCTGGTTGGAGCCACAGTCCTGGACCAACCAGAAGACAGCAGCCTACAGACAAACAGCTGGAAGGAATGGCTTTGAATTCTTGGAAGAAATGACGGAGAGACAGGCAGTCGTGTGGGTTCTCTGCCGCAGATGCTGCAGACGTGGGCTGGATGTCTCTGCTTGCTGCCCCTTCCCGTGCCCAAGGGGACAGCCGGCTGGGGAGGCACCTTTGTGCCATCTCACTTGGCAAACACAAAATGCTTTTGCAGCTGCCTGGGAAGCAGGCATTAGCTTCCATGCAATCAACATGTTAGTATGCTGGAATGAAGGCAACTAAGAAATTTAAAGCAAGTTAGAGTTCTTTTCAAAGTGCTTTTGAGTGATTTAGGCTTGAAATGAGTAACTTGAAAGCACCCAAATCCTTAGCTAATAATTTACATGTGAATAAAGCTGAAGAAATGCCTGAGATTCCAGCTACTCCATTTGATTGCCTCATGTTTACTCACTGTGGGACTCTTTCAGGGAGTACAAGATGTTTGTCATTTGGGTTCCCTGGGATGTTGACATATTTTCCAAGGCTGATGGAATGCATTTGCATGTTTTGCCCTACAGAATTGTATGGGCCTAACTTGTTTTGACATCTACATGTGAGTTCCATATTAGCCTTTAGACTGCTATTGTAAATGTTGCTTTTAGTTATTGAAAATGGCTTCCTTCCTGTCAGGCAGACAGCATTCAAGTTTTCCAATTGTGATTTTTTTTGAGTGTACACATGGGGTTTTGAACTGTTCTTAGAAGATTAAGGAATGGTTTTCCTTTGCATGCTCAGGATGCAGACAGACAGCTCTGATACCACTGGCTGAAAAACACTTGTAGAACATTTTTAAGTAAATGTACAAATGCATGTTGCAGCTGACATGGGCCCTAATCCAGTCTGTTTCAGAAGTTAAGTTTTACTTTGCTTATATGTCATAAGTTGCAGAGTTTAGTCGTTTAGCAGGTGGGTCTAGCTAGGATTACAGGATTTTAGAATTGTTCTCTTTTGATAGATCAAAGTCTTTATCCATAATCTGAACAGCAATGTCAGTCACATATGAAATTTAGCCAAGACACTGAAGTTGTCACCATTATCATTTGTGTCTGTATTGCACACTGCAGGAGATAAAGCCCATTTTCCTTCCAGAATTGTCATGTTTATAAGTATTTTCTTTAAGTCATGGTTCATATGGGATAGCTCCAATTTGACCTTGAAGAGTACGTGCATCATTATCCGGCCAAAGCTATGGGATAGCTTTGGCCTGGTCTCCAGCTGGGGCTCCAGAAGGACACAGGAGCTGTGTTGGGTCTGCCAGCCCCAAGCCAACCACTTAGGCTGTTCTTTTTTTTTTAATTCTGAAATTGAGTAAAATTTTTAATTTACTCAAACTTGAGGATAAGCGTGCTTGCTAGGCTGTTGTCCAGGGCAAAAGACTGGCAGAGATAGTAAAATGACCATGTCCACACTGCCTTGAGGTATCCTTGGAAATCTGGTTTAGCAGCTTCACCCTTATCCAGAGTTTCTCAAGTTGTGATTTGTGCTTGGACTGGGAGAGCTCTTTCCCACATCCCTCCTGCCACAGCCACAGGAAAAGGAAATCCAGATCTTTTCTCTGCTCTTTATCTCCCAACCCCCTGCTCTTCCCAGTGCAGAAATAAGTGGCCCCAGCCATGAGCTCAGCATACTTTGGGAAGTAAAATTCAATTTTATTTACAATACTGAGTGATCATGCCCCAGCTCCTAAAATTTGGCAGTTACCCTGGGTCATTAGCCTCACCTGACTATGCTGTTCTGAAGACCTGTACTAGTGTCTGTACAAGATGCTAATATTTTACCTGTCCTGACAGCCAAGCCAATGTTGTAGTAGCCTCTAAGGCCATCTTGAACTGTGTCATACTGTAGAATGGGAGATTTGCACAAATTCCCATCCTTGTGATATCTTGATTCAAAACACTGCACCTCACCTCTGGGAAACTCGTTTGATCGCAGCTGTGCCTTTGGCCCTACTCTAGCAGTATGTGCCATGGCCAGATTCCAAGTGTGAATATTACTTTGCTAATAGGTATGATTTGGGATATTGTTGTTTGAGAGGTAAATGAAGAAGCAAAGTATAAGATGAGCATGTATGAGAAAAAGTCCTCAATTCACTGCATTTTTTCTGTGTCTTTGTTTTGCAGACAGGACAGGATGGGTCATCCCTGAGACCTACACCCACCCGCATTCCTGTGTCAAAAGGTATGAAAGCAGGAAAGCCAGTAGTGGCAGCCCCAGGAGCAGGAAATGTGACAAAATTCGAGCCTCGTGCTGAGACTCAGTCTATGAAAATAGAACTGAAGAAATCTTCAGCCAGCAGCTCTGCCTCCCTGGGCGGGGGCCAGGGCTGATGGCAGTGGCTCAGGGGGTACGTTCTGCAGGTTTTACTGCTGCCATGGAAGTCAGCTCCCCTGTCTGTGTAGCTGTTCACATTTGCCTGTACTAACAGAGTCCTGCAGCTGTCACTTAACAACAAACTACTAAGTGTGTGCACTGACTACTTTAATAACAAAAACCTTTTGTTTTCTTACTCAAGTTAAAAAAAAAGAAAGCTGTCAAAAAGGCAGTTTTATGCTAGGAAGGTTTTCAGTCTAGGAAGTGAGAATGGGTAACTGAAATAGGTTATTAATCTGTATCAGGAATTCTTAATGATAGACTTGGTCACTTTTTCGTAGATCAAAGGAGGTGTGGTCACTTTTACTAGATTGTTTTCCACCTTAATGCATCACTTTCCAGCTTTGCTGCTGCATGCTCTGCTTTCCTTCCTGCCTTGATCACATTATTGAAATGCCGCATGGCCTAGGGAAGCAGTGCCAGAAGACTTGCCATGTGCATTGAGGTCCTGTTTTAATGAAAGCCAGTACCTCGTGTGTGGGAGGGGAAGAGAGGAAGGATGGGCACCATGTGACCATGTGTCTCCTCTCTAGGAGCCTCCCATGAAAATCACCATTTCTCAGTGGTGAGCTATTTCTCAAGATAGTTACTAAATTCAGGGGCATAGGGATGTTGCACAATGTTTGCCAGCAATTTAATTCTTCCAGAGAGAGTCAACACTTGTAGACAACACTTAGAAGCAGGTCCTTGACCTTACACACACTGGAATACTGCTAGCTCAGGGCTCAGATGAAGGCTTGTGAGCCAGAAGGTATATAGTCTTTAGCAAAAGCTTCAGAAATACTATCTGGCAAAAATCAATACAATTCATTTGTGCCTGCTCCAAAGACCACTAATGGCTATGAAGCACCTCATTCCATTGACCTGACTAGGTTTTCAGTTTTCCTGGTTGGGTCTTGGGTCTTACATTTAAACCTTACTTGCCAGGCATCCTTATGTCTTACAGGGTAAGGCAGCACAGCCTGCTGGTGGCAGGAATTGCTATCTGAAGGCACAGCTCAGGTACACACAATAAAAGAGAGAGGGTTTGGTAAGGAAATTATCCTCAGTTTTCAGTTGTTTAAAATATTTTGTCATAAAATGAAGACTACCTTATAATACCATGGTGATTCATCATTTTTCCTTCCCTCTTTGTGATTTCCTCATGTGTATGTTTGCATTTTTCAAGCATGTTTTAAGGAATTTTTCCAGCATGGAAATAGTGTGGATGCTGACGATTGTTATGATTGTTTATTTAATAACAGTAGAGTTATTAAAGCACATTTCCATTAAGCAATCAGTTTCGCAGAAGAAAGTCACAACCAAAAGAAATTAAGCTGAGCAGACCAATAAATGATGGGTTTAAAGTTGTATAATGCTTCACTCACCTCAGCAAGCTGTGAAGAGCCCAGTGGTTAAAACAGAAAGCAAGGTGGGAAGACCACCAATAAATTATAAATAAAATTCACAGAAAGGAAAATGCACTGAAATATGAAATTTGGTCTGGGAGAAGATATTTGATGGAAGAACTCTGTCACCAAAGGTCAACAAAATTATATTCAATCCAAGCAATGTTTAGTTTTCCATCTGCTTTGCGTTGCTTTCCAATTTCACATCCAGATATGACAATTATCCCATTGTAAAGCTGGCATTTTATTATTCACATGAAGGGCATTTTTTCTTTGCCACATTAAAAAAAAAAGTAGGTTTTGGTTTTTTACATGTGTAGTACCTAAAATGCCTGTTAATTTTAAGGTTCTAGTTCCTATGACATCCAAAAATCAGATTAGTATTAGTAGCATTTTTTCATAACTCCTATTTCTAGTACTTCGTATAAAACTTGGAAACTGGAATTAGCAAGCAATGTGAGTTAATGTGTCAGAAATATAGCAGATCCTCTCAAGGAATTCATATCACTTAAAAGCCTCAGTATGTCAATAAATTGTTTCTGAGATCTTACTGTTCTTTCTGTAATACAAACTTTTAAACAAATATTTAAAGGAAAATAAGGGGTTTTTTTTCTGGATATTCACTCTAAATACCGTTGCTGAAGGAAGCTGTAAGGTGAAAACAGTCAAATAATATTGCAAACATGATCCCCAAGCTAATGTAGCTTGATACAGCTGCCTTAAGCCTTCCTTGTGTCAAAGAAGCTTAGTTCCTTAGTTAACTGTTGCCATATTCAATGTTCTGTGTGTGCCTGTGGTTGAAAATTTTGTTTTTGTTTGAGGTCTAAGAAACTAATTCACCCTGAAGAAAAAAGCCAGCCTCACAGTACCTGAAACCTAGGGCACACAAACTGGCACAGCTAGAGCCAGAATTGCAGGCATAGGCTGGGAGTTGCTCCTGTAGAGTCAGTAGGATTTGATGAGACAGACTTCAGAAATTCCAGAGAGGTCAGACTTAGGATCCTGTTATTTTTCCCCAGGGGCTGCACAACAAAAATGGACTTTTGCTCTGCAGCAGAAGTCTAAAGAGTTGGAATTGGGCAGCTGGTTAAACTGTTAGCTAAAGCCAGGTATTTTGTTATACTCAAAACTTTTGACATCTGTTTTAATTGACCTAATATTCTTGTTTCCTGAAGGTAGAAGAAGGGTAAGACTAAGAGAAAAGAAAGCCTATAGTTCAGAAGTCTTAAAAGTTCAAGTCTAACTATTTGTAGAAATTTCCTCTGAATCTGAAGACAGTTATGTTTAGTGACTACATTAAGATACTCCATTTAGTAGGTCAGCTCCAAAAGGCAATTTAAACAACCAAATCTAAAAACAATGCCTAAGCCCAAGAGGCATCCTGAAGATCTTTCTGATGTTCTTCCACAGACCTTATCTAGTCAGTGTTTCTGTTCTGAGTTAAATGTAGCACTGCAGCTGCTGTACCTCACTGAGATCCATAATGCAGGTATTCTCGTATTTCCTCTGAGGCTTTTAAGTCAAGCTAGGATTTCATGGTCACTTAAAGTCAGGATGTAACTCCACACTGGACTGAAAAGCTGTAGTCCTGTTTTTGTCACCTCCAGCCAAGAAAGTACTCACTGACTATGTGGTTGTCCTTTGAGCCGGCACAAGTGTTTGAATTTAACTGGGGAACTGATCTGAATTAAAAGGAATCTGGCAAAAAAGTGTAAAGGCTGGCTTTAACATAACTTAGTGCCAGGCTCACAGGCCAGAAAAAGAAAGAAGGAGGGCACAGGAAACCAGTTGGTGTTTTAAAATGACTGTGGGATCATGAATGCCTTCTAGTAGATCAAATACCACACAAACGCAGGGGTAGTGCTGCTTATTTTCAAAAGCTTTTGATTGAAACATTTTTTCAAAGGTAGGAGACGGTATCTGAGGAGACTCAAACCCACATCAGCTGCAGGCAGGTTCACTAGTGGCACTGACAGCTGAGGAGGAAGAAGGTGGCATTCTCATTCCCTCCTGGAAAGGCTGAGCTGTTCTGCATGGAATGTTTCAGTATTCACTGAGCAGAAAAAAGGGAGTGGTTGAGGAGGATATTGAACTAGGAGGGAGTCCTCCCCAGATCTGTGTCCCTGTTCCAAAGGCTGCCTTTGAGCCTGGCCCTGTTGAAAAGGAGGCTTATAACATGAAGTGTCTGTGTTCATCCATCCTTCCCTCTCTCCTTCCCTAATGAATAACACTGAACAACCAACCAATTTCATGCAAACCTGACAGAACGATAGGAATCTCCAGAATAAGAAGTTTTTCCAGTTTAATGAAAAGGAGGGCAGAGAAGAGGAGCAAGACTTTAGCAGTGCCTCACTGTGTGGAAGAGTAGGGCGTGAGCTCACCTTCATACAGCATCAAAGAATGAACACAAGAGTGATGTCATAAATGCCACAAGGACAAGCTTTGTTCAGACCTCAGCTTTTACTGGACACCAAAGAATCAATCTCTGACACATCAATCCAAAGGATAATATTAGGGCTTTATTTACAGGGCTTTTGTATATTCTGCATTACTGGATTATAATGCATAATAAACTAAGCCTTCCTAAATGATCATTTGGAATCACTCATCCTTATGCTTTCTGTCTCTTAACTTTTTTCTGTCATTTTGTTTGGATTTTTTGTAATGAAGTGGAACAATTTTAGTGCCAAAATAATGCACTCAGAATCATAATGATAGTTACAGTGCTTTGTCAGGAACTAAGATGACTGAGTAATCTTTGTACTTTTAGTCATCAGTGTCAGCTGGAGAGAAGCCCTGTTTTGGGGCTGATGACATGGCCATATAAGCAGTTGTGATAACTCAAGCCCAGCAGTAGTAATGCATGGCTTAGCACCAGCAGTAAGGTGGAGAGGGGGAAGAGCCGGGAAAATGCCAGCCCATTCATGGGCAGCACACATGGACTGAGAAGGTGCGCCCTCACTTCTCCAGATGATCTCTCTGATTTTAAGTTTAGTTCCTAGCAAGTTTTCTACTGTGTTCCCTGAGTTAGATCCCATCCCACCAGACTTACTGCTACATAGGGGTATTGCTAATGTAGTCATTAGTAGATCAATACATTTGAGTAAGTGTGACTGAAAAAGGAGCAGAGAGCTTCAACTGTAATGCCTAGAGGGATTTCTCTCAGAATAGTAAACATCCTAAGCAAATGGTAGAAGAAAAATAGAGATTTTTATTTACTTTGCTCGCCTTTTTTCCTTTTAGGACACCTGTTAGTGTGATTTTTCAAAAACCAAACACTTTGTGACTCTTTGTAATATGCCCATGGAGAACACATCACTGTATTTAAACCTCAAACCACTTATAGCACATAGTAATTACCACCATGGGAGTAATCTCTAAAGCCACATTAATGTGTTGATCCAAGCCAACAGGATGCCAAGTCATATGTTACTGCTTGAAATATGCCATGCAGAATACATGAATACATTCAGTAATTCTGATCAGATGTGGAAGAGCAGGTCTTTAAATAGAGTAAGCTGCAGTCCCTCTGGGTTTCAGGTACTTGGCATAAGCTGCAACAGTCAGGACAGTTTTCAGACCAATTATATGTTCCCATCACATGTCAGTGGCCAATTTCATTGAATTGCTTTGAAACACAGTTTGCTGGCGGGAATTTTTGTGAGCTCATCTTTTGAACTTGCTTTCATTTAGGGGAATGGTTTTCTTCCCTGTGTCAGTGTGAGTTACCCTCTTTCTCCTTATTTTGCTTGAGCTCTCTTAGGCAAAATTATATGCAATATTTCTCATTACAGATATTAACTTCACTTTGAATCTTACTTCCTACACATTGCTCTTACCTTGGCTTTTTTTCCTTAAAATGTAACTAGGGTTAACTACTGTCAGGTGCAGAGCTATCAGCTCTCGGGTATGAAACACTCAGGTGTGAATGGTTCTCTAAACGAAAAAAACCCCTCCTAGGGATTTTAAAAACAGAAATACTGATGTATGATTCTCTTCTGTTGCTTGGGTGTGCATTGTCTGTGGTACATTCATTTTTGTATTATCTGGTGATACTTGTATATATTGTAAGGAGAAATTAAACTTTATATGTTAAAATGTCACTTGATGTGCTTCATTATATGAACTGGTATCCTGATGTGTTTCCTCGAGAAGTTCTGCTTTACATCAGGAGGACTGAAAGCAGAATTAGCTGTTTTACATTAACTTCATTTTCTTTTTTCTGTCATTAAAATAAATTGTTTTGTTTAAGTGAATACTTAGCTCCTTGAAATATTCCCATCTAGAATCCTAGAAAAATTTATTTAATCATATCCTTCAAATATAATCATATTCCTACAGAGGGTGGCCCAAAAGCACTCTGACAAAATTGGCCCTACTCTAATTTTAGCTTAGTAACTGTTCAGACACCTCTTTTAGTAACTACACATGTGTGTGTACATTATATATATATATATATTCATACATACAAATCAGTATGTAAGGATTTCAAATAGAAACAACTGAGACAAACTTAGAGTGTGTGTTCTCTAGGTGTGTGAAAAATGAATGGACGATAAATATCAGTGGAAATTATTTGATTTTTTAAAAAAATTATTTTTTCTCCTACTTTTTTCTGCACAATTACTCTTTGGGTCTGTAGGAGAAAGGTGTCTGATTCAGACACCAACTGTAGTTTTGCTGTTTATTCAGTGACTGAGCCTTAACAAAGAGCATGATATTTTTCTGCTGCCCATTTTTTTACAATTTTGAAACTTTAATAAATGTGCACAGTGAATACAGAAAAAATATTTTTCTTTAAAAATACTATTTTTAATATTAAGAAAATAATTTGTAAATATAGCTTTTAACATGATATTCCACAAGAGCTTCAAGTTAGAACAGCACAGTTAGAACAGTAAGGTAAAATCATGCAATAGGTTGTGGTTCTTTCACATTCACTGCTCAGATATGGTGGAACTGGTATACATTTCTTGTTGAAAATATTTTGTTATTGATAAATTTTATGGAAAATAAATACTTTTAATTCGGGAAATTCTATGATTTCATTCGCCTTAACGTATTTTATTGGACGTTGCCTCATCCCTGCTCTTACTTCACCATATATGAAAAGCAGCACTGGGATCTGCCATCTAGTGGCAAAATTCTGGATGTAAGAGTGCATGGAAAATATTTTCATTTTTCTTTCTTCTTAGAATGTAATTTCATGAAACACCTTGCAAATATTAGTTAGGAAGCAGATAAAGGCAGAAGCCAACAAAATTGCAAAATTTATATATATATTTATATAAAAGTTATATCTATATATTTATTAAAAAGGCAAAAATTATATCAATAGTGTCATTTGGGTCTTGGGTCTTGTAAATTTTGAAAAATCTTCATACTATTAAGAAAGGAAGGTAACAAAATTAATTTCAATTAAGATAAATATTTCTGAAAATGTTTAACTGTATGCTTTAATTAGTATTGGTACAGTTACATTATTTGAAATTCATAAAAGACACCTTTTTCAGAGAAAAATGTTAATTGACAGTTAAATTCTTATATTAAAAAGGTTGCCTGTAAGAGCTGCATATATAGGTAGAAGAACAGAAGACAAGGCCGTTAGTACTTCAGCAGATTAATCAGGGTCAGGAACCTCAGGTACTACACACAGGGCAAATTAAACCCAGCATTTTAAAGAAAATGCCAACACCCAGTTTTGCAAGCTGTGGCTGAAATTTATCCCCATAAAGTCAGTAGCAAAATTCAAGAAGACTTGCTGAATAAACACACCATAGGTTTATAAATCAAGTTTAAATTTAAAAAAATGAGAAATGACACCTCTTCCTCATCCCTATTTATGAATTGCCACCAGATTTATGATGAAGTTGCTTAGACAATATACTAGACACCCAACTCCAAGTCTTTCTCTACCTAGTTTGGATGTGGAACTGGAACTTTGGTGTCCCTCTGCTTTAATCCATTCAACTGTATTACTCCTTTTTCCCTATGGACAACCAAATGATGGTCTTGACATTGAAGTGGAAGCCAAGGCCCTCTGAGCCCTCAACAGGTACTAATTTAGTTTGCCTTTCTAGCATTAGCCAGGACAGTTTTATCAAGCAGTGATGTGAGAGTATGTTTGTGACACTTTTTAGAAAAATGCCTTGCACTGCCACTGTAATTGTTCTTCTTTAAAGTAAGCTGCAATGAACACATATGTAGTTCCATAAACCCGAATGTTTTGCTCTCTTTTCTTTTAGAGAGTGTCATCATTCACCAGTTACGCGTGAACTCTAGATGAGTTACCGCCCGCTAGAGCTCTCTGTGTGCACTACCCTCCATGCCTGTGGATGGATCACTGTAGAAGCTCTCTGCCATCAACACCAGGGTCACTTGTGCTACTGATTACTTATGGAAGTATTAGTGCTTCCATTAGGTTTTATATATATATTTTTTTTCTTGGTAGAGCTTTATAAACCAATGGCCTTGCTGGTATTTTAAAAGTATCTAATCAGAGAGAGAGCAGCAGTCTTTCCACCAGCTGAATTTCACTTTTAATTGCAAAGCCTAAGGCACATGCTTGATTTTGTTTGATATTTGCCATATAATTTATTTTTATAATACACTTTGTAAAGTAGCTGTGCCAAAGTTGCAATTCCTGTTGCTTATGATGCATTTATTTGTAGAATACACTGTCAAATTTGCAATTTGATATTTTTGTAATAGACAGTATGTGAAGAAAGAAAAATGTAACTTCAGCAATGTTTTCTGTTTAAATGGAAAATTATTCAGTATATTTTTTTTGCCACCATGAGATTATGTGAGACTAAATACTCTGAAGACTGCTGTATGGAATTTGTTGCAGAATATTTCTTGCACTGTGTGATGGTTTGGCATAAAATTAAGTATTAAAGTCCAATGCCTTGAAATACAACCAAATTTACTCATTTTAAACTATGTAAGTCAGTTTTTAAAGCTGTGATTTTTTTTTCTATATAAAGTATGTTTTTACTTCTGCCTGTACCAAAAAAAGTTGATTTTCATTACACTGTAACTAATAAATTTTCACAACTATGCAAATGTAATCAGGTGTTTGAATTTAAACTCCAGTTTCTTAAGGTTGGCATTGCTCATCTATGTATTTGTTTATGGGAACAGAATATGGGTTTGGAAGTTCCTTTTTTTGACTGGTGTCTCATACAGTGTCACAGTGATGTACAGGGTGAAACTGATTCATAGAATCATAAAATGGTTTGGGCTGGAAGGCCCTTAAGGATTGTGTAGTTCCAATCCCCCTGCCATGGGCAGGGACGCCTTCCACTAGATCCATCCAACCTGGCCTTGAACATTTCCAGGAAAGCCATTCAACAGCTTCTCTGGGCATTTTGTTCCAGTGTCTCACCACCCTCAAAGTGAAAAACTTCTTCCTAGCATCTAATCTAAACCTACTGTATTTCAGTTTGAAACCATTCCTCCTTGTCCTGTCACTACATGCCCATGCAAATCTCTCCATCTTTCTCGTAGGCTCAGAAGTTAGGATACAGAGATGGATCAATCACCAAGCTCTTAATGACTTAACTGTTTCTAACCTTGTGCTTTCACAGCACAGGCAGAGGTGTTTGACTGGTACTGTCAGAATCTTCAGTCCTGGACTAGCACCTGGACTAGACACCAGGCACTCTTGACATGCTGAGGGGTCCCTTTTACACTGGTGGCTGTAGCTTCTCAAATAGCATCCAGAGAGTTCTGTGGCAGATATACTTAGGATGTTTTTTGAAAGAATTATAAATAAAGCTACACCCAATCCAGACAGGGTCTTTTTTTCTTTTATATTTCATAACCAGTGATTTTTAATCTAAGTCACTGGCACATACCTAAAATACTGCAGATTTTTAACTGCAGAAGCTACTGGGAGAAATTAATTTTTGGAAAGGAAAACAGTGTTGCTTGCAGGAGATGTGCTGCGAGATGCCAGAAAGACTGCATTAATGCAGCATCCCACAGTGATGGTTAGGTTGGTCCATCTTTGAAGCTGGAATATTACACTGCTGTGTAGTCAATTTGGTCTTCATGGGAGCCACGGGAGCTGTTTTTCCTTTTACATATGAGTTCTGCAGCAAATGCTGACACTCTAGAGAAGCAGGATATTCTGGCACCTGTGTGAACTTTTGTGGAGCTGATCTCCATTGTGAAGAGTTTACTAATATAGCCATACTGAGGAATCAAAATTAAGTGCTGATTATCCTGGCAGAAGAGTAATTTCATTGGTATAGCTTATACTTAACTGGTACACCATGTTTTGTAAGGAGTGGTGTTTTTTTTTTTTTTTTGTACAACAGACAATATGTGCCAATAACATAGCTGTGTCTGTAGATCATATTTTAAAAGCTGTAATTTTTCTCAGCTTGCACTAGAGAGCAATACAGCTGAGGTGAATAAAGTTTAGTGCATGCCACATTTCAGTTTACTGCGCAGCAGAATGAACATTATAGTGACCCAGATCTTCTATCTTCAAAACATTACTTGGGAATTGAAACCTATCCATGTTAAGATCTACGTTAAGCTCAGCTGGGCTAAAATTCCTGGCTATTTGAAAGTGATGGTGACATGCCTGAAATAAACTTCAGCTTTTAAACATGAGTAGGACACAAGTAAAATGGTATTCCAAAATTGAGTCTAGATTTAAAAGGTCCCAGTCAAAGTAAAAAATATTTTTCCTTGTCTAAATTTTAATATAAAGCCAATTCATTATGAAGGTAAGTTTATGATTCATAAACAAATACATAAACTTTTATGATTTTGCACTTAGATTAAGTTTTTAAGCTTCCCAAAATAAAGCTTTGTTTAAAGCATACATACAATGGTGTATTGAAATAATTTGGATTTTAAAATATTTTTGATGAACTGCAACACTTTGGAGTAGGAGACTGGTGATTTCATCTTGCATTTATGTTCCTAGTCAATTTTTTTACATTACCTAACTTGAATATGAATCTAAGATAAATATGTAAAAAAAGTGCATTAGCCACATAATTAGGCTGTATTTTGGGGACACTCAGGAAGAAATCTAATTAATATAGACTAACAATGTGATTAATTTCTACAAGTACTGTAATTTTAAAAGAGGTAATTGGGAAGAACTTTCACACTAAGATAACGTGAAATATAGATTTTATATATATAGATATAGATAGGTATAGATATAGATAAGATATATATATATATGATATAGATATCAGAAGCTGTTAAGCAATAGAAAACCAGTGAAAGATCTACTTTTCCCTTAGAGATCTCTTACTGTCTAAAGAGGATTGAACGACCTGTGTAGTATAATTATAGTGATAAAATATAAAGTTTCAATCCATGAAAAAATCTCAAATATTTAGATTTCTAGAGACAAACTCTACAGCCTGTGAGTTTTCTTTTTGCCTTCTTGTGAAACATAATTAGACTAATTTATCATGCCCTTTCTTGCCAGTCCTGTCACACCTGAGAGCATCAGGTCCCAGCTTCCCAATATTGCCCCTTGATTATCCTGCTGCCAGGGAAATTTCTTGCCATCTCTCACCACAGGTTTACAAGCAGTCTTGTTCCCCTGGGATCCCAGGCTGAATCTCTCTGGATTCTCTGTGATGCTGTGGGAACAAAA
>NW_005054328.1:1691413-1693420 GCF_000277835.1 Geospiza fortis | reverse complement strand
AACAGGCTTATTTAGAAGGAATGGCAGCAAAAGTTGGGTTCCACAAGATAGTGGAAAAGATAAATTAGGAATGAAATATAGTTTTAGCACATATGCCACAAGGAATATGATTAACTTTTGTACCCTATATAATTATTTAGGCACAGAATTAATACTTATATTTTAGACATTTATGTATATATCCAGATTTCCTATGCTATGTCAAGGAGGCCTTTGGTGCCTGCAGAGCAAAATACATTTGCACAAGTCAGGTGCTCCCCCCAGTGGTCTTGGCTGATGCTCTCGGTGCTCCAGAGAACTTAAAGGCATTTATTTTACATAAACTGTTCCATAGCCAGCTAAAAAGTCTTCAGATTGAACTACATTATAAAGATATTCAATTAAATAGTTCCACTTACTTTTTTCCTTGAAATCAAGTAAATACATGAATATTTGCTGAATGTGGATTTGGTAGCACTCTTGGGGTCCTGCATAGGAAGGACTGGAGAAGCCTCACAAAATAGACTTTAATGCAGAAGTACCAATGAAGTGAGAAACGTGAACTTCCAAGGTTGCGTTAGCTTGAGCAATGCCTGCTAAAGCAGGTATTCTGGGATACAATACATACTCCCACACTGCATTCCACAAGGTGACTGGATCACCATGGAAAGGGTTTTAACCTCTGGAACAGGCAGCCCTGGAGGGGTGGTAGAATCCCTGTTCCTGGAGGTGTTAAAGAACAGATTGTAAATGGCAGCAAGTGCCATGGTGTAGTTGGCATGGTGGTCTTCAGTCAAAGGTTGGACTCAATGATCTCAGAGGTCTTTCCCAGCCTAACTGATTCTGTGTTTCTATTTAATGCAGTCATGTTAGCTCCTGGGGGCAAACAACAGCATCCATATGTGTAAGTACCTAAAGGGAGGTGTCGAGTCAGAGGGAGCCAGACTCTTCTCAGTGGTGCCAACCACCAGAACAAGAGGCACCAGGCGGAAACTGATGCACAGGAAGTTCCAACTGAATACAAGGAAGAACTTCAGTGTGTGGGTGACGGAGCACTAGAACAGATTTCTCAGAGAGGCTGCAGAGTCCCTCTGACTGGAGATCTTAACAAATCGTCTGGATGCAGTCCTGTGCCATGTGCTCTGGGATGACCCTGAGCAGGGGGGTTGGACCAGATGACCCTCTGTGGTCCCTTCCAGCATTACCTACTCTGTGATTCTGTATTCACTGCACTGATTCACTCACACCTCCTGACAGCAGAGCAGGAGTACAGAGCACAAGAACTCCCAATAGTGGTGGTTGGCACACATGGCTCCATTAAGAGAAACTCAAAATTCTCGTGCATTGTTACACCCCTACAGCAGCACTAATCCTATTTATGAGGGTAGGAAGCCGAAGCTGACCTCTCTGTTGACCCAATGGACCCTTGGGTCAGTGCATGCCAGCAGGGAGCATGAAGGGCAGTGCTCCTGGAGCACTGAGAGGGGAGGACAAGGCTGCAGGCCTGTGTCTTACCCCAACCCTGGGCATGAGGAGGCAGGACCCCTGCCCTAAGTCTGGAATCCTAATCCTCACCAGAGCAGAGCCTGCCTGGCCAGCACACAGAACACGTCCTGTGAGGAGCAGCTGAGGAAGCTGGGGGGTTTTGGCCTGAAGAAAAGGAGGTTTTGAGGGGGAGATCATTCTCGCCGTAACTCCCTGAGAAAAGGTTGGAGTGAGGCAGGGACTGGTCTGTTCTGCCGTGCCTGCAGTGAGGACAACAGGAAATGGCCTTAGCTGAGACAGGAGAGATTCAAATTAGATATTAGAAAAAAATATTCACTATTAGGGTGGTCAGGCATTGGAACAGGTTGCCCAGGAAGGCGGTAGTCACCATCCCTGGACGTGTTCAAGAGATGACTGGGTCTGGCACTGGGTGACGTGGTTTAGTGGTTCAGGGGTCACAGTGGCAGTGCGGGGTGGATGACCGGACCGGATGATCTTGAGGGTCTCTTCCAATCTTGACGATTCCCCGAGTCCATTACTCCC